>NW_008824864.1:2875318-2878911 GCF_000699105.1 Pygoscelis adeliae | reverse complement strand
GGCATGTCAACCACACCACTCAGCTTGGTGTCATCTGCAAACTTGCTGAGGGTGCACTCAATCCCACTGTCTATGTCACTGATGAAGATATTAAACAGTACTGGTCCCAACACGGACCCCTGAGGGACGCCACTCATCACCAATCTCCATCTGGACATTGAGCCATTGACCGCTGCCCTCTGGATGCGACCATCTAACCAATTCCTCACCCACCAGACAGTCCACCCATCAAATCCACACCTCGCCAGTTTAGAGAGAAGGATGTTGTGGGGGACTGTGTCAAAGGCCTTACAGAGGTGCAGATAGATGACATCTGTAGACCCTCCCGTGTCCACTGGTGTAGTCACGCCATCATAGAAGGCCACTAGGTTGGTCAGGCAGGACTTGCCCTTGGGGAAGCCATGCTGGCTGTCTCAAATCACCTCCCTGTCCTCCATGTGCCTTAGCATAGCTTCCAGGAGGATCTGTTCTATGATCTTCCCAGGCACAGAGGTGAGACTGTATTCTGACAACAGTCAGTGCATTATGAACTGTAACATCTTATAAGCACAACCCCCACCCCAAGTTATCTTCTTAGAAATGCTGCAAACCAACTGATCATGTTTTACTTAAAATTTAATTCATGGGGTCTTCATGTACTTCAGAGCTCAATCAGTATGCGCATTCACTATTAATGCTACATTCCCACTTTCTCATATTGCTTATTCAAAATTTCCATTTCAAAATATTCTAACTATTTCCTAAGTTCCTCTTAAATGCATTTTAATTACAAAGAAGCTGCTGAGCTTTTGCTGCTACAACTAAACCATGACTTTAATCCAATTTTTTGAGACTCAAATTATTAGCTTTAGAAGACCCAACGTAGTTAGTATTCCACACTCCCAACAAAAATTGTACATGACAAGGGAACAGTGATGTTTATAATGGAGATACAACTCTAAGTTGACACATGCCCTCAGTCAAAGGCCAAAGTCTTTCTTTACTGATGACATTGTAGAAACAACATTTGAATGTGTCCTGTAGCTCTTGAGGCTTAGGGTGACCTTGATTCTCCTCTGGCAGCAGGCCATGATTTTGCTTGGAAAAAAATCACGGTGACAGTGAGAGCCACTGACAAATGTAATGAGACATACAGCTCTACTTTATGTCTCACCCTTCCCTCCACCAAAGGACCTGCGTGTAAGAGGGTGAAAAAGCTCACTCTTAAGCACATCTTGTACTTCTCAGTTTGACTGACCCACTGTTCCCATAAAACACATCTCCATGGAACAAAGGGTGTTCCTCTTTAAGAGATGTACAACGAAGCCCTGAAAAGCAGAGAACAGAGATCACTGCTAGGGCTGAGATTGCTGAATATAACAGTCAGTACATTATGAACTGACTGTAGATTCTGCCAATCCCAAAGAGAAATCGAGATGAATGCTGAATTTGAGGAGTGACTTGACTGTGATCAGCATTGTCAGAGAAAGTAGATATTATACAAATCACAACAGATATTTATTTTCTTACCCTATCAGTCCCATCACAAGGCTTTGGTTCCATCTGTGCTTCTTTAAGCTATTGATCTTCGCCATGTTACTGAGGACTGAGACACAAATTCATCTTTGCGATGTGTGAAAGTGACATGGCTCTACCCGTCTTACTGCCATTAATCTCATGATCTGTCAGAGTCAACATTTTTATGTATACACAGAGCTACAGATGTCGAACCCTAACAGAGGCAGCAAGGGAAAAAAATTCCATGCTACTGTCTTTGCAACCAAATAGATGTTTTTTTTTTTTAAACAAAAAAAAAATGCAAGTGCAATTTGGTTTCTAAACATCACTGATGGTTTCAGACACGTTGTCAAGAGGACAACAACTGCCAATGTGAGTAGGACAACCTTCTTTGTGCCACTGACTGACTAAAGAAGTTCTGCTATTTGTTGGCAGGCAAACCACAGACTACCCTTGCTGAATATTCCCTTCAGTTTTCTGTGGCGTGAAAGATTCAGATACCACTCAGTATCTTAACTCAGTTGAAGAATCCAAACAGTGTTTCCTAACTTCCATCCTCTGTCTTATAACACATGCTAGGATCATATGATAACTGGAATAAAAGTGTCTCTAGAATAACTTTGTTAAATAAATGCATTAGCATATGCTCTATCTAGCAAAGAGCATCTTTGTTAGAGCCCTTAGGTAAATTTTTTCAGCTAGTAAAAACCTCACAGAAAATTGTTAATTTGATTTTTTTAAATAAACTGTCAAATACATTCTTAGCTGAAATAAGAAGAGAGAGCTCAAAACTGAACTTCTCTTGTGGAAAAAAAAAATTCAGCCCTGGCAAACATTTTCATCACAAACCCTGTTTTGTAAGACACTTTAGACAGCTAAGGAATATTGTTTCCTTTTGAAAGAATGTCAAATACTTGACAGTTTCATCACTACCTTGAAGGGCTCTCCCTGAATCACTTCAGCTTGATTTTCCTCACAGTAGATTTCACAAGCCTTTGCTGTTGCCTAAGTGCTAAGAAGGATCTTTGAGAAAAGCACTGTATTACTATGCCTGTGTCCAGTGGATAGAACCAAGAGCACACCTGACTTGAGTCCGTACTCTGAGCATGGCTACTAGCTCATTGCCATGAGCAATGAGCTTACCATTGTTTGCCATGAGCATTGCAAACACCAGATATACAGGCTACATCAAGAATATTTAAGCCTTCAAGTGTTCATTCAGCAATGGTTTGAAGTGATAGCCATTTTGCTTCATCCATTGAATGTGGACAAAATGGATGATTCACTATATACATTTTTAGTAAGTGTAAGTGGAGGGGTAGCAGGATTCCATGGTCATTCAAATGCAAACATACACATACCATCTTGGAATGGTCTGCACTTTTAAATAACTGCTGAAACAGACAAAACAGCTGGATTTTCCTAATATCAGATAATCCTAATATCAGATAACAACAGATCAGGACAAAGAACTGTATTATGCACTGCCTTGTCTCTGACAGAGGTGAAGAACAGATGCAGAAGGACAGGCCAAACAGACAGTGCTAGCTTCGTGGAGAACTTCCTGTGGTCTGCAGCTGTGGAACTTTCAAAGTCTGAGGTGGTATCCAAGAATTCTTGATTGGTTTTCTTATTCAGTAAATTAATTCACGTGGAGTTAAGAATACATCAAAATTTGTTTACACTGATTTTAGTACAGATCTGAATGTGCACTTCCCCAGTGAATGGAAAATTCATGCAGTGGCCTCAAACACTGTTAATATTGCTATGGGGAAAAAATGCAACACTAGTGAAGCACCATGTCAAAGCCCTAGAAAAGGTAGGATATAAGTAAAATAAATTTTATTCCAATAAATCTTTAGAGGAAGGTGTTACAGACTCTGGAAATAGCAAAGGTGTAGCCCAAGAGGCAAATTACTTCTTTCGAGAGGATAATGTGAAAACTCTTATTACAATTCTAAAGCATTAAGACCCAAGATTTTCACTGCCATTTGGACTCTTGGCATCATAAAGGCTACTGACTATTGTACACAAGGCTTTTGGAGATTTGCTTTCAGACCAGTAGGGAGGAATTAACTCTTTGATCCTCATCTTCC
>NW_008824864.1:2868369-2875283 GCF_000699105.1 Pygoscelis adeliae | reverse complement strand
CCAATGCTCTTGTGCAGTTACTTCCTCATTTTGAGCATTGACTATGTTTTTCTATTGGGGAACCCCCCCAAAAAACCATGCCTTACGAATTGACTTTCAAGCTATAAATACTTTAGTGTTCTCTTATCCAATTTGGATATGGTCCTTTTTCCATCTGAGAACAGATTTGAATTAGGTTGAAGTCACAAACGAAGGGAAGATCTTGCTGCTTGGTTCAAAGTACTGGCCATTTACCAGCTTTGCAGAGGTTATTATAACAATGATGTATGTTAGCATGACATAGAAGCATCTCCTTGACAAGGACTTGCTTCTCTTATGCCCAGATCTAACCATCAGTCTCATCTGATATTACAAGGGATTCATAACTGAGACCTTAGCTCTCTCCTGTTCCACTCCAAGGTCGTTATAGATTGGCAGTCAGCACAACATACTCAGTTACTTGCAGTTCAACAGGTTAAATGAAAGCTGGCAGCACAGAGACAATTCAGCAGTATTATTTACCCTGAAGTAGTTGTTCAGTTGCAAAAGCAACTGCTTAGATGAGATTACTGAAATCAAAGAGAGCCTTTCTACAACAATTCCTTCATTTTTTCACGGCTAAGACCTCAATTCCTTTGGAGATAGTCACATAGGGAAAAAAAAGTCACATTTCAGCATTTGAGATGACACGTCTGCACTACACAAGGGAGGATGCGCAAAGCTAAGAAGTCTTATTGCCCTGCAGCATAGTTTCTTCAGACGGTTGGCAGAGAAGCTAACAAGATAAACATTGGAAAAAAAATCTCTCGGACAATTCTATTTCATGTAGATAAGAATCGCATGACCCAGTTGCAGCAGCATCTAAATGAAGGGAGGGAGATAGAAGACTGTTGATATGTGATTGTATCCTATGAAGTGGGAACACACTAAGGTCCATTCAATGCTGGGGAAGGGAGATATAAAGACGAAGGAGGTACAAGAGGAGAGCATCAGGGGTCTCCTTAATAAGCCTTATTCTGAAGTAAATGCTTTAAAATAGTAAACAAACTTGTTCAAATTAACTTGTTTTTAGAAATTGCTGCTGACGCAGACTTTATGGACCCCAACCTAAACTGCCTTGTTCTCCATTTGTAAGGGAGGTTCAAGAAGTATTTTCCCCTCAGACTGTTTCCACTCCAGACAGTCCGTGTCTGAGTTTGGCATATGCTAATGCATTTATTTATCTAGCAAAGAACATCTTTACCCCTTTAAGGAGTCTTAAGCAGTCTGTAAATGTAAATTGAGGATCTTTACCAAGCAAAGTAATTCCCCATAAAAACCATCACTATCTTACCCAAGTAGATCTCTATCAGCTAAAATTGATGACATTCATATGACATAAATAGGCCTACTGTTTTATGAATGTGATTTTACCTTATTAGAAACAGTGCAACCACAGAACTTCCAGAGATACCATTCCTCCAGCAAGAAAAGGAAAAAATCCTATTTAACACTGATATTTTATTATGCTAAGGCAAGTTTGTGTGTACTTTTGCATATACTTTCTGCTCATCAGGCTAAGTTCATCCCTGTAAACCTTAAGCTGCTGGGCCCCCCGTGTACACCAAAGTCTAATGCACGCTCTCTCTCTTTTACAAGGTTACAGAAACAGCAGCCAATCTGAGCCCTTCAAATAAACAGCAAAAGAAACTTGTGGACTTCTATCTAGGACTGCTGGCACACACTTGCTTCGTGATGGCTCACTCAGCACAAACTAATCTAGGATAGATTCAGGTCAACCTGACCTGAAATGGATCTTAATTGAGTTAGTACAACCAGGTCTACAGTATCCCATTGCCATGGTCTGATTCACCCCATTAAAAACAGAATGAAAAAGCCACTAGCAACAAATACTGGCATTATGCTGCTTAAGATTTTTTTTGAAAACTGGAATCAAGTTCTGAGAACTCAGCATAATGTAATACTTAAAGGAACACAAATGGATCCAAGGGGTCAGAACACGGTCGCAGTTTACGTACCCATGAGGCAGATTCAGGACCAGGTTGTGTGCAAGCCAGAATTCCTGGAATTAGTTATCAGAATTGCCTTACAGATGCTCTCCCCATAATTCACCTTATTCAAAGATGAAAAAAATATTCTTCTCCTTTTACAGAGGAGTTTTGAAGTCTATGCCAACTACACACAATTCTCTCGTTGGTGAGACCACATGCTACAGACCATAGCAAGAATGAAAAAGAGGAAACCCAGGAGATGTTTTCCTTGGTGGTGGATTGCCACTGCTGGAAGATGCTTAATACAAAAATAATACATTATCAAAATAATACATAATTTTAAAAGCCATCAGTGTTGCTTTATATTTCCAAGGTGGATACTTTTCTGCTGCATTGGGTATCACTGATCACATCTGTATTTTTTCATAATACAAAACAGGAGGATGCCATATAGGAGTCTTACCCACATTAGCATGGAAGGAAAAGCAAGAGAACTCCCTAATAGAGGGCACAAAGCAGAGAGGAAGGGATGTCCAAAGTAATTCATCACCCTTCCCCCCACCTCTGTGGGCCTTACCCCAGAGGAATTCCCATAGAAATTATTGCCAAGTCAGCTGGGATATTCACTGCAAATTTCTCTGCAGGAGAACACTAAGAAGGAAGAGCTTTTCCCAGAGATACATTTACTTACTTATGGTTTCCAAAGATGTTCATTTAAATATAAAAGTTCTCCTGCAAGTGAACAGGATTTATATTGAAAAAGAGTATATATTCCAGTTTTGCCAACTTCCCTTGTAAAGAAGGAATGTATTGTCCACACACAACATTGCTTAAATGCATCAGTTATTTTTCCATGTATCTCCCACTGAGTAGCTTTTTAACAATGGTTAGTATTAGTATCCAATTCAGCGATTCCTTTAGGTTTATTTTTCCATGTATCTCCCACTGAGTGGCTTTTTAACAATAGTTAGCATTTTATCCAGTATTACTATCCAATTCAGTGATTCCTTTAGTATTATTTAACAGAAGAGTCAGCTGAAAAACAGATATCAATAGCTTACTATAAGAGTCCAACACCCTAATTCTGCAAGAAAGACTAAGAATTTTAGGCAAAACCACTCACAGATCATAGGCAGAAGCTTTTTACATTCTCAAAGCTTGCTCATAATTCAGCATCGTATTCTATCAAAAAAGTAACAAGGTCAAATTGTTTCACAGTTGTAGTCAAGCAATGCTAAAGAGTTCAGAATTTGGCCCAATTTTAATCAATACAAATAAACAGTCTTACTCACTTAGAAATTTATTAACTCTGATCAACAGATTTCATACAACAGCTGCACAAAATCAATGAACAACGCAACCTATACAGAACATTGCAAATGTTTGCTCATTAGGAAATTACTGTTGCTTCCTCTTTTCTTTCCAAAAGATAACAATATTGCAAAAGATTGTTTAGCCAAGTATTCTAATGCTAAAGGTGCACTAGTTGTATGTACACAGCAGATTACAGGACACTCCAAATTGAAGGGGAATCAGTTCCAGATGTTTTCCACTGATTAAATTCAGCCCAAGCAAGGTTAAGTAGATGACAAGCAGCTGCTTTTCTTTTTTGCAATAGTCATGAAAAATACTTTTAGAGTTCTGACTACTTCTAACAGGCAGACACATGGTGCAGCACCTATTTTCTTAGGTTTTCATGATTAACAGAGACTGTGGACAGTCTTCAGAGCAACTAGTTCTTTGCACCTCCAGTCTGTCGGATCTTATGCAGATCAGAATTGAAAGAAGCTCAAAAATATAAAGAAACCCATCTCTCTTTGTAATGCCTCAAGTATGTACATCCCTAAGACAGCCACTCTCATTGCATATACTACTTTCTACTGGAGTAAGTAGAAATAAAACAGGAAAATGTTAAAGTATCACTAGGCCAGATCCATGGCTCAGTGCAATACTGGCATCACCCTAATGACCCGTCACTCCATTTCAAACAGGACAGCAAAGTGCATTGGTTTCAGGTTCTCAGGCATAACACTCATGAGAACAGCAGAAAAAATCTTAGCCAGCAATAGATGCAGCAGGTGTAAATTCAAAATTTTTCAAGTGCGAAGATTCACAATGTAATAGCAAACAAGACCACTTTAAATGTGGGAATTGCCTAGCTATGTCTAGCTAGCCCTCTGAAGAGTTCTTGAACCTTTAGTTGCAAAAAACAAAGATCATTGACTGGGATGCGTCAGTTTTTACCATCTACGGACGTTGAAACATAGCTTTATTTCTTAGACTTCTCTCCTTCTATTTATACTCAGACATACAGAGTTTTTTTAACACCCGATAGGATTAAACTGACAGAAAGGTGAAAGAGTCCCTTGTGCATGTATCTTTAGGCAAGTTGACAGGTCAGATTTTCCATCACAGCACTTATTCTGGGTGGTGCATGGAAGCGTTTCCAAAGCACAGAAGTAAAAGCAAAGATTCCCATGGATTTGTGGTTGGGAGAATTTGGAAGGAACACCATGCATCCCTGTATATCAAAATTATCTTCCAAGCATCGTCTGTGAGACATACAGCAAGCTATGTAAAGAGACATATCAAGCAAACTGAAATTGTTTAGGAAGTGGCTAACAACTGGGTATCTAAACAGGGAGCAAAACAAGAAAACCCACACTTAGAATTCTTTCTTCTCCATTTTTTAAGTAATGGTCAGTGTTGCATATGTATATACACACATAAACACCCCCCCCAAAAAGAACCAAAGTTTTTTTACTTCTAATTCTGGAATCTTTTCAGCTTTCCCAGCTGACATACAAGGTAAAATATGTAAAATAGATGCTTTTCAAGCTATATTAACTCATTCATTCAAGAGGAAAAGTATATTTAAAAGAGTAGTAAAAGTATATTTACTGCTCAGCCATTTAAGTAGAACCAGTTAAAAAAGCCATTGGTTTTTTGTTTTGTTTTTTTGTTTTGTTTTTTAACATGATGCCCTGATCTCCCACAACGTTTTGTCATTCCCATCAGAAAGAACAAATTTTTGTGGTTAAAAAGTAGCTTTACATTCTGGATTAAATCACATCTTATTTTGCCCACAGAGCATGCTCTACATTTTCTGCAAAAATCAGCTTCTCTTCTTGCAAAAGCTGACATTCCTGATTACCACTCCTCCTTGTTTATGCTAACAATAAATAATCGTGTAGGCCTATGTTTAATCCTGCATTGACTAATAGCATTCTTCACTTCTGTAATGCTGTGTCAGTCTAAAAACACTTCATAAACAATTAAGACTCACAATATCTCTGTGACAGAGACAAGACATATTCATTTAACAGATGACGCAACTGAAGCACAGTGAGTTAATTGTCTGCCCAAGGTCACATAGCAAATCAGTAACAGAGCTAGGAACAGAATCCAGGAACACTGACTCATGCAGCGCTCCCTCCCTCAACAGGAGGCGAGCCTTTACATACAGCCTCAACACCAATGCAGCCTCAACACTCCGCTGCAGTCTAACAGCCCACTACTACGTGCTGGAGTTTTGTCATTGTCTTCCATTCTCATTTTAACAGTCTCTAGCTGCCTCTGCTTCTTTTGTGGAAAAGAGTTTGAGGCAAAAGCTGATAATCCTTGGCTTTTTACAAAACCAGTACACACACAGAAAAAAAATGTAGGAAATGCAAAAAGTTGCCCCTATTCTCATTTATAAGGTGAAGTACCTGCTTCTCACCTTCAGTGAGAAGGCTCTGAGGTGGCTCAAAAAGACCTTCACTCCCATACAGTCATTAGTGAACTGCAACAGAAAACCCCACAGTCTACAGTACTGCAACTGCTCTGTATGTCACTACTGCCCTAAAGGCTGGTTGTGTGTCGTGTCCCCCCCCTTCCCTTTTCTCATCCACTGGATTGCATGGAGTTGTACCTTGCATTTTGAAATTAAATTACTGTTGTTTGAAGTTTGGTCTTGGGCATGTTAGACCATATATTCTGTTTTCTGGGCTGCACTGGAGTGAGACTGTTGCTACCTCACTGAAACATTTAACAAAAAGATGAGATTCTAAAGTAGTAGTGGAGAGAAAAATCCAAGTTGTGTGGCACATACTTATCTGTGTTTTTAAAGATATGTTTCATAGACTGTTTCCCCAGGCAACCTCCATTTATATGTTTCCCATTCCCTGATGCACACCCTGCATTATAATTTTTAATATTAAGTTACTTGACTAATTAGAACGGAATTAGAAAATCATGGTCTTAACTAGAGTTCAAGTCCTCCATAAAATGGGAAACCTTTAATCCCAAACTGCCTTCTCCCCACCCCCTCCCCTCCAAAGGTTGCCCTCACTTCCCCAAAATAATTTGCATCATATGACCTCAAGAAGGGCAGGTGCGGCAGCACTGGACTGCAAAAGGCACTGCCTACAAGGGCTCATTTGAGCACAAGGCACCCCCCAGTGCTATGCAGTAAGGGGGTTATATTTTCGACACTGCGGCATCATGTACCGTAAACAGCTGGTTAACAGACCATAGATCAGGTCAAGCAGCTGCCTTTGTACTTGATATCAAAAGTGTGGAGACAGATCACTGCAGTGAATTAGTGAGATACAGGATTAGCAGGGAACAAGAGACAGGAGCCAATTGCATGAGCATTGCTGCCTCTCTGGGAGGCTGTCTTCCAAAGTACTCTCAGCCACGTCTGAGTTGATACCAACTGCGTATTGGATAAAAATTCCACTCTAGTCCATGATCTGACCCACTGATGGGCTTATTTGATAGCACCAGGTTCAGAAACCTCTCTAACCACATTTCTTAGCTGAACAGTGAACCACTGATAAGTATTTTAAGTATCATATTCCAAGTTTTCAAGTTTTCATCCCTCTTACAGTAGCCTAAGCTAATTTTCTAGGCCATAATCCAGATCTTGTGTTTATGCACATATAAGGATGAGACAGGAAA
>NW_008824864.1:2845020-2868201 GCF_000699105.1 Pygoscelis adeliae | reverse complement strand
TTTTTTTTAACACAAATAGTTTGGCCACTCCAGCATTCTTCTAGGAAATGGACTTTGCTAGAAACGGAAATTCCTCCTTCCCTCCCTTTCAAAGCGTGCATTGTGTGCCCTTTTATAGACCCATGCATCTCACCAGCCTCCTATCAGTCCTGTTTGTGGCTCTCAGGTTGTTTCTGATCACTCCCTTACTCCTCAGCTATTTACTTTGCAAGCCCAGATAACTAAAAGCAACCCAACTTCAGTCTATCTTTCCCAAGCCTCTCTCTTCTGTTCTGATTTGACTTGCTCCTCACTGAATCATTAGCCAAAGAATAGCAAGTGACACAATTTGTAGCATCAATTTTAGCAAATTGTGTTAATTTTCAGTGAAAAGAAAAAAGCATTAACTATTTCCTGACATCATTACTGTCTTTACACTTTATGTTTAATAATTGGGCCAAACTTCCATTCTGCATAGATTTTCATCTCAAGTTTAGGTCATGAAAAAAAGCTCAATTTACCTGGATTGTCCCTATCTTTCCTACGTTTTGGAGAAGTGACAGCTTGGGATATTCATATGAATTCATCAAGGAGCTCCTATGTCTCCCAAATTCTTCTGTGTTGTCCTGTATTAGCACTTCTAGTAACAGGGCCTAAGCTTTGTATTGAGTTTTCAAGACCTAAGGAATGAGGCTTCTCAGGCCTGCTCTGTCCAAACTTTTCCTGGCCTGACTTTAAGTAATTTAGCTGTGCCAGCAATTTTTCTAATTGACCAGGTGTCTGTATCTAACTTGTTTTACTTTTGTTTATCTTTGTTGTACAACCATAGTTTTGTATCTACAGTAGCAACAGCAGTTGTTCTAATAGAATGAGATATTTACAACTAAATAATGACATGGTTTATAGAAATACAGGCTGGGTAGCGTATCAGAGGCCTTGAGAAGTGGAAACACAGGATGCGGTGTATAGGAGTACAGGCATGAGATAAGCGATGGGGCACAGGCTTGGCACTGGAGACCCCACAGCTATAAACAATTCACTAATGGTCAGTTAAAGAAAAATGCAGTCCTGGAGCAGAACAAAACTGGTTTTAAGGGTAACAGAGAACAAAGAAATACTATCTCACATATATAAAGGGGAACATATACACTAAATTCAGATGAAACCTGGAGCTGCAAACCAATGAAGAAATACGTAAAAGCGTGTTAGGAAACATTTATAAGTGACCCCAACTGGATCCCGGGAGAGGAAGAAACTATCACCACAAACATCATATTCCTCCCTGTGAAGGACACCAGATTTCAGCAACTCATTGTACCACTTCCCCTTCTCCCCTGCAGCAAATGAAACCTTAGGACCCAGAGAAGCATAAATGCTAGGAAAATAAGTAGAAATTAAGAAGTACATTACAGTTTTAATTGTATTTTTACTATTATTGCAACTTTTTAAATATGCAAAAAACATTGCATTTGATTCTTTTTTGTAACAATTAGATCTGGACTAACAGTGATTAGATCTCAGGATTTCAGTTATACTAGCGCTAAATTCTAGTTTTACTTTTATAAAGCGTGCTTCCTCTTGCTTATAAATACTACTTTGAGCATAACAATTCTTAGTCTTGCTTCCTACCGTACCTTATCTATTAACTCTGAGTTTCAATTCTTGAAGTCCAATAACTATTTCACTTCTCTCTTCTTCCCAATGCTGGCTAAGTCTATCATTTTATGGCTACTCTCCAACACACTCTTCATATTTTTAATCAAATCTCTAGCAGTATAACTCAAAAGTAGAACAGTCTCTCCTCTACGTCCACTCTCCACCTGCTGTACCAAGGCTACTGAAGGCCTAGCTGAATAATAGGTTTTTCCAATACATTCCTTCAGACACAGGTGTCAGGAAAACCCCACAAGGTCCTGTATTGTGAGAAGATTCTTCTGGTTGCTCAAACATAACAAAAGAAAAACTGATTTCCTGTCTTTATGGTCAACAGTTTAATTCTCCCTTGACACCCCTATGACAGGGTCTTGGATTTTCTTCCTTCCTTCTTTTGCCCAGAAACTTACACAGCAAGACTATCAGAGTGTATATTCTGGATCCAAGAGCAAAAGTTATCAGGGCCACATCAGTACCGTGAAACAGCTTACCAAAAACTATACAATTTATTAGGTCAGTTTAGTCTCACTTTAAAAAGCTGCCTTTGTTTTATTATTAGGCAACATGTTGACTCATTTATTTGCTTTTCTAGTTTTCTACATTTAAGGTTTTAACAGTTATCTGAAATATTAATTTTTGGCAAAACATCCTATTCTAGGGTATGCCCTCCTCTGCAACTCAATTATTTTTTTTCCCACTGCTGTGCTGATAGTGTCTTTTTTTCTAGTTCTAATAGTCAACTTCACCAGAACCACCACTGCCACTAGTCCACGGTGGACAGGACTTCTATTGTTCATTTGTATTTTTTAACTCTACAACACAAACTTGTCATTCACTATGTGCTTATCCTAAGCCAATGTCATCATAAAGCCTCCCTACTATGCAGTAAAGTTTTCTTTTGCTACTGAACAGCTAAATTCAGTCTTACATCACAACTGAAGTTAGTTGGAACATTTTCAACTAAATGAAGTTTCATCTAAATGTACTGTCTTTGATGAAGCAAAAATATTTTCTGGATAAAAAAGTCTAAACTCAGTTTTGCTGATATTACTAATCAGAAAAAGTTTGAAGGAGCTGCAAATACCTTCTCTCACTATGCACTCCCATGGTCTCTGGGACCATCTGGTACAAAGTCCCTGCTCAAGTCCAGTGTGACCAGTGATCTAAACTCTGGTCCTAAATCAGGCTGAACAGGGAGTTGAATAAATGCAGAACAAAAATAAATTTTTAAACCTCAAAAGCTGCCAGATTTAATCAGAAGTAAGAGTGAGTTTGGCAGAGGCAGCTGTTATCTTCCTCTCAGCCTCCAACTCCCCTTACACCACCCACCACCCCCAGTTCTACCATCCACTTTGGTCATGCAAGATAAACCACAGAATTCACTGAAAGTTCTCACTCAGGACAGCCAGGGCTGAAACAGTAAAGACTGAAAACTTTCTGGTAGAAGCACACAGGTATGTTTCCACAATTCCTACTCACAGACAAGTACCATTAGTACCTACAGGTCCTGAACTGACTGACAAATTTAGACATTAAACAGCCCTATGCTGAATATAGATTCTCACTGCAAAACCACCAGCATCTGCTAAACTCACCTTCTTAAGAGCATGACTTTTTCAGAAACATGGTATCTGGATACTCTCTCTTGCTAATTTGGAGCATATCTTTACTTTTATGCTTTTCTGATTTACTGACAGTTATGCAGACCCTCAAAAGCTTTGGGGTGTGCTTTATTCTGTTAATTTTAGCCACATGATTTTTCTCACCTTTCACTCAGCTTGTCAGCACTGGAATCTATGAATCCGCTTCATTTAAAATGTTTGCTTCTTTATATGTACTGCAGATTGTAATCCATCTACACCACTGAGGGAAAGCAGCCCTTTTTCCCCAATGGAAATGCAACCAGTTTCCAGGAACAACCAACCCAGTACTAGATAGGTGAATTCTGGAATGTCAGCATCTAAACTAGCATTACAGACAGAATAAATCAACATTAACACTATTACACACTTTATATAAGAGGGCTTACAAAGGTATTCTGGGGATCATTGAAAGTTACAGTTCTTTCCCCCCCTCCTGGTGAAAAGTTACTCTTGTGCAGTTTTGCTTTAAATATGAGGGTGGGGGGGGTGTGGGTGTGGGGTGGAATATGTCAGCATGCAAGAAACTCTAAAAAGCAAACAGAAAAGCACAGAAAAGTGATAAATAGGGAATTTTGTTTTTACCCCAGCGGAGATTTATCACTGTGAGAGTCTTGTGACTTTGACAAATTTTACAGTAATGAGTTGTGTATACAACCTACAATAACTGACAGAGAATAATATATTCCATCTGCTGGAGATGTCCCAGGAGGCTGACTTTCAAGGTCCAAAAACTTTCACATTTTTATAATTTTTTTCCTTCCCTAATAAAAAGCATTATGAAACAGCTATTCAGTTCATTTTGAGAAGCATACGTTGCAGTGAATAGCTGTTATTTGAAGATGAAACTCAAGTGCATGTAAAGATTTCAGTTACACTCAAATGTTATTTGTTTTTCTTCTATTTGGATCAGTCTCCGTGAACTGCCACTCACGCTTGCTATCACAAGTATCAAGATGGTAGTTACTTACGAGCCTTCTTTAAATCTTACAGGAACATTAAAGATGCCAGAGAGTTCATACATGTCTTGTCAACCTGATAACACCCTGCTGCAGGGGAATATGTACACAGTGGTTGACGGAAGTACAGGTAAAGATCAATTACAAGACTATAGAGAACAATTATGGCTATGATCTCAGGTGAGGATGAAGTCACTGAAGGTTTTAAATCACTACATGAAAAAATTAAACAATACACCCTGGTACGAAAGAGTTCCTCAGTAGAAGCAATAGATACCTGTGAAAAGAATATACTGCACTAGAGTATCTTCAGCATCACAGTTATTTTCCAGAATTGTTTTTCTTAAATCAATGTTTGTTTTAGCTGTTTCTTTTTAATTTCTTTCTAAATAGCTTCCTCATTTTGAGAGGTTTGACTTCAAACAAGGAAACTATTATTGTGGAAGACTTTTGGCCTTTCCATTCCTGCAAGGATGGTCAAGTTCTTAGGGTTACAGAGCACTCTACTTTAGTCACACCTGAAACCCCATGCATGGTCGAGAACGAAGTCAGGAACGTTTTTCCTTTTAGGTTATCAAGTTTGTTTCAAGATTCCATCATTTGTAGTATGTAAAGGTTTAGTTTCTACATTATGTACTATCCAATACATGTTTTTTATTACATACACAAGTATCTCAAACCTTAATGTTGATCGTATCGATAGGCTTTATAAGGCTTCCCTTTTCTCAAAACTTCTTCATATAGAAGAGGAAAGCATTTTTGCCTAGCTTTGAAAGATATGCCTCCTAACCAAGTTTTGAGGAAGTCAAGAGGATGCTGGGTAGACATGGATATATGAACAGTGTATGCTAAGAAAAACCTTGTTTTCATGAAAAAAAGGTATGCTCACACAATGCAGTTCCTGAATTAAGGTAAATCTCCCCTTTATCAAGGAAATTTTAACTTAATTTCAGTCTATTTCTGCACAGAACAAGGAATTTTCTTAGTGGGACTGTTATTCTGTTGCCTGCCCTTGTCAGGCATTTGTTTCAGGTCTCCCTACAGCCTCTCTCACATCTGAACAGAGCAGCAGGCTAGAAGAGCTGTTTTAAAGCAACAGCTCTGCTCCTCCTAGGTCAGGCCTATAAAAGTGATCTAATTCAACCTTGAAGTTTGCCATAATCTGTAAAACATCCAGCCCCCACAACCAATTAATAAAATATTCCACTATAGCAACACCGAAATAGAAGCTGGCATGGCCCTTTTCAATTGCATTTTTTAATTAACATTTTCTCTGCCTTTCCTACTTTCAGCTTTTTAAGAGAGGAAGAAAATATCCCCATTTACAGGCTCAAAGCCTAGTACTTCCATTTCCCAAGAATAGAAGCCTATTAATTCTGGCAAGAAGAACTTCACTGAGAGAAATCACGTTTAAACTTCTGAGAGGTGTCAAGAATGTCCAGTCAATTGAGCAATCGAGTTAGCCAACTACATTCCTGGAAGCTTTGCAACAGAAGGAATGAATCAGAAAATCAAATGAAGTGTGATTTACTCCTGACACTGGCTAAAGCAAATGTGAAAGAAAATGAAAAATAGATAAAACTTAATTGGTAAGGGAACAATATGCATGGCTGTCTCACAGAACAAGACTAAATTAGACCAGCTATAATAAAAGTACAAGAAAACATTTTTCAGAAAAAGTGGAAAAAATTCTTTCATTTTCCTCTGTTACCAAGCTGCCAGGCAAAAAAAGATACAGGCTTGTCTTTTCAATCTTTCCTCTGATGCACAGAGCTTTGCTCAGACCACCTATGAACATTTAAGGAACATAAATGAATAAGCGTGCACTGGCAGAGTCATGAATACAGACAACATAGTCCTCAACATCTTAACTGCCTTCAGTACCATTATAAGTTACACAACACTTTGCTGCTTCTGTCCATCACTGACTGATACCACACGATCAAAACACACTTGGCAAAATCTACTATTACATGGTCAGCAAGGGAAGCTGCACAGCTCTAATAAACATGCTGAGAATGAACATAGTATTCTGTTAAGAGACATGTAGTTAAAGCAGCAACTTTATTTATAAATCACACCCTTCATCCCCTTTCCCAGAATCCTATGAAAGCACTGGAAATACCAAACAACAATTAAAATACCACCATTGCTGAAAAGCATTCTGACCTCAGTGACAGGTGCAAGCTTTATATAAGATTATAAAACAGAAGGAAGAACATGAGGGGTAATGAAAACCTCCATCATTCCTCCCACAATGGCAGTTCATGGCTATCAGTTGCATGAAGCAGGGGCTTGAAGGTCTTTCTTAATCCCTGTGGGAGTCAGATGCTCCTACCCCTTACAGATGTGCCTCAGTATGCCACAGCTCTCAGATCCCTGCTATTCCACATCTGACTGACTGCTGTAGTATGGATGACATCGGTTACAGAGTTGCTAGATTGTATTGTCAATGCAAAGTCAGAGCAACCCAGTGAAACTCCTACCCTTTGATTGCATTCTATACAGAAGACACTACGTATTCCCCCGCGGACAAAAATATTTAAAGTACTTTTTATTAAAAAAACATCATGTCAAGACTACAGCCATACTCTCTCCAGGCTGAAATTGTGTGTCAGCTTCAATGTCACATAAAAGCAGCAATTTGATAAATCTGAACATCAACTCTCTATAAAAGACAGATGAAAACCTAAGTCAAAGCACCACATAACATACCTTTGACTAGGGCCAGCACCTTTGGACACCTCAGTTAACTTGGCAAGGCTTTGCATGCCCCTCTAGGCATGGAACATAACTCCTCAGACTATGAGGAAACAGTCTCCCCGTTTGAGCTAAAGATTCAGCAGATCCAGAACTAGCACAAGTTTCCCCAACCCCATCGGACAAAGAAAATCAATACAAAGGTGGAAAAATTAGCTTTCCAAAAACCCCTCACATTATAGTAAACAATACTATTTCATACCCACATTTCCACTACAAACAATTAAAAAAAAAGGATTTTACAAACAAAGCAGTATCTTAGCTCAGCAATGAAATTCAGCCAGTTTCCAGGTTGAGATACAACAGCCACTTATAGCAACAGACAATATTTCAAGTGAAGCAAGAAAAAAATCCCACTTATCAAAAACTCTTGGCTGACGTAGGCATAAAAATATTTAGCTGTTCCTATCACAATTTATTTGCACAATGTTTAAGAGGGTAATGTAAAAAAGTAAAGATATTTTTCCTGTTTCATTTTCCTTTCTTCAGGCTCTATGTGAGGTAAAGTTTAAAGGTGGGGTAGATCTGAGGAAGCTTTCCATCCACCTCTGAGATAGTTCAAAAAAGTAGAATTAACAGTGTATCCAACATCTTAATTGAATTAACTTTGGTAAACAAAGAAAGCCCTTTTGATGTTCATACCACATGAACCTAAAGATTTCCTTTAATTTATGTCCCCCTGTTTTTGTTATGCAATTGTCTTTGGTTTGAGGCATCTTGCTTTACTGATTAAAGTTACTTTTTCATGGAAATTTTCCCTTCATCAGTTCAATTCACTTTAACATTGTCTCTTAAAAAACGCTAACCTGAACATAAGTGAATTACCTTCTGGCTCATCAATGTAGAAAGACACGTCTTTTTTGTCTTCTTGTTCATCAATGTGATCATAAGTGATCTGTGGAATAGACAAGGCATTCTCTCCTGGGTTTATTACAGGTGCAGAACCATTACCACAGCCTAGTTTCCCTTTTCTTTTGTATCTTCTAGCCTGTGGTAGTAGAAATGGGATGATATCAGAAGATAATATAAAAAACAGAAAAGTAAACATGTGAACTTCACTATACAGTAAATTCATTTGAGGTTGCAATTTATTTTTTTTTTAAAGAATACAACTGAAATTCAGTGAAAGCATTACAACCTTGGTTAATGTTTTCAAAGTGGCTGATTCTGTATTATTAACTTAAATCTGGTGAGAATGTGATTCTCAGAAGATGTCTACTACATTCTGAAAGTCAGGTCTCAAGTAAAATTTCTCAAACTGGGTCCAAAACTCAAGGCACCCAAAACATTAATCACTTGAGTATATAACAGCTTGGCTGTAACATCTTTCTAAAGCTCTAATTAAACATAACCATAGACTTTGAATTATGAGCTAGGCACTGTGCAGACTTTTCAACTAAAGAAAGTTTCACCTTTTACCAAAAAGGCTGAATCAGGCACATCAAGAGAAGATAAATCCTTCCTCCTGCCTCCAACATTGAAGTTCTCCTAATTTTAGAAGCCTAAGAGGCAACCTAATAAACACCCTACAATTGGTACATAAGAACAAAAAATTAAGGTTTGGATTTAACTGGTTCCAAGCAAGGCTGGTCTCCACCTGCCTTTGTGACTAGAAGTGACCAACATAACAGCCACTCATATACTGACTACATGGCCTGTGCTGTCTGGCTCCTGGATGCTGCCACCACCTAGCTATAGAAATACTACTTCTCACAACATAGCATTTATTTCCAGTCCTCATGACTATCTACCCTTTGGCTCTAGTCACACCTGGTTCTACTACTCACACACCTCAAACCAGAGGTAAGAGGCATACTTAATTTGCCTGATGCTCCAGTAACCTTCTGACAAGGAGCTGAGATCTAGGGCCACTGCACTCAATTCTGCAAAATACTCTGGCCTCTGATGCGACCACTAAGCAGTTAGCAGACATAAACATCAGAGAGAACTAGTATTCGCACATATCAACACAAACAGCTGCAGGCTCAGTATATTCACAAACGCGACTATGCTACTTGCTCTAAGTAAACCAATTCTTATTTTATTATGGTCTGCATTCAGCCTTTTGGAATTCATTCTTCTGTTCAGCTCTGCAGCAATTAAACAAAAGCATACTTGAAATTAATCAAACGGGGCATGAAAAAATGGTAGAAATGGGCATTTACTGTAGATGGTAGATGTACTACCATGCATCAAAATGCTTCTAAAGGCAAAGATTATGGGCTCTCATAGCAGGAAAAGAAACCAGGAATTCTCTGGAGAGCAAAATGCTACAACATGCACAAGATGATCAGTATACATTTAAGTCTTTAAAATAAGAGGCTAGGTAGAGAAAGAAAGAACTAGTCTCCTTTGACAAGAGAAGATTATCCATTGGTAAGAGATGAAAGAACCATTACTATGTTCTTGAATTAGGGTTAGCTTTTCACAGGGAAGTTCAGGTTTAATAATATATTAGGGAAATCCCTCTCACTAGAGAAAACACTAAGGGCACTAAAAACTGTCTGTTTTTTCCAGCTCTCCCATCATGGATTGCTTGCTTGTTCAGCAACACATACTACCCAAGCCTTACGTCAGCTTTACCCCTTTCCTCCTGGTTTTTCTGCCTCTAATTATGAAGAGGCTAGTCTCATGGCAAAGTTACACTCTGCTCAACGCTGAGTAGGTCACACTGCTGTAACACCAAAACATATACATGCACACAGATCATGCTGATACAGCTTTCTACACATGCTGATACAGCTTTCTACACATGCTGTGGGGAAATCGTACTGCAATTCTCTGCTGGGCAACAGGCATCAGTGGGGTTTCACTGCCTAAAACCAGGCCTCTAACATCACTTTAGAAACCCTGGGTATCTGAGCTAGACCTGCCACAGACCTGGGCCTTTCCAGAAGGGGTGCTGAAGGCTAGGCAAAGTTGCCAATGAAACTACATAACTATGTTTAGGCAATCCCACCTGTGTAGACAAACACTATTCCACTTTACTGCAGCCACACCTCAGGAATTTGCCCAAATTTCTACACACAGACCCAAATAAAAGTACCGCAGAGAGAAGTACTTGAGCAAGAAAAGCATAGATACTGTCAGCCACATGTTGAATGTGAACATAAATTTTTAAACTAGTTTTCTCCTTTCTTCCTGTATGAACTACTATGCAAAATGAATGCAAAATGGGAAAGTGTCATCATTGACTTACACTACCCTTTGAGAAGGTAGAAGAAACTTCAATGCGCATTAAAAAAAAAGGAGAACTGGCACCTGTCTGACCACCAGGTCAAATTTAAAATTAGAATACATTTGTCCCTTAGGAATATTTTAAGGAAAACTAAACTAATTGTGCTGTGGCATGAGGAAAACAATCAGATGTCCCGTTACAAGTGCCTTTCAGCTCTTCAAATTTTTTGGTTACTTCCTAAGGGTTTTGGAAAGTTATCCCAATCAAATTAAAAGCAAGAACAGAATAGAGCTCTGCCAACTCTCCGTTACCTGTTTTCTCAGGCTAGGGCTAGATGGCGCTGGTGGTTTTTTGGGATTTTGCACGGCTGATGTAACGTAGATCTTCCATGTTGCGGTAGAACTGCAGGATTTCTCTGCTGCATAGCACCGCCACAGAGTCTATAATAAAACCCCAAACCAATAATCTCAGTGAATAAACAGTTACCGTTGTCCTGCAGAACAGGTAAGTCAGATTTTGCTGCAAATCAAACTGACAGCAAAATCTTCAATCAATGTAAACATATTGCAAAGGGTTCTGACTGCAATCACTGTGCTATACCACACACCACCATGCTTAATAAAATACACTCTTCCCTGTATATAACTGTGGCGAGCGTAATTTGCACCAGGAAACATACACTCAGCACACAGTGATCTTAAGTACGTTCTTTGTAGCGTTCTCCCTATGAGCTGGGGTCTAATCCTGCCCACAGTAAAAAAACAAACAACCCTCATAAAAGTGAATTCCCCCATCATAGAATACTGCTGTCTCCCTTCTTCTGCGGTGTGCTACATTTTAGTATTTGTGCACCATGCTATTGCATTCTTTATATTATCATATAGAATATTATGCTGGGACTTTTTTCTAAACTGAGGTGTGTGTATACATGTACATGTATACACATTCATCACCTCAGGATTTGGCAGATGCACAGGACCTAAGGGAATATAAAAAGGAAATTATGAATTAAAGATGATAAAGATTTTTTTTACTGTTTCACCAAATAGACTCATTGCATCCAGTTAGTGTCATTATGCCTGTGAATATCAGGTGATATGAGCCTCCCATGCTCACTCATAGGAGGGGGGACAGGCAATTAGCTAATTCTCCTAGTGACTGAAGTGGATCAAAAAGACAAAGTGGTTAAACACAAGTTATAGATTTATAATAAAGTCTAGTAACTGTGATTGTCAGTACTTTAACTACTAGGCCACACTCCCTCTCCAACACTCTCCTAAGCATTTTACTGTTAGGGGTCTTACCTGAATTAGAGAAGCTGCAGCTGGGATTTGTCTGTTGAAATGCTTCTGCCGTTGCTTCTGCTGTACTTTCAGGGCAAAACCAGACCCCAGAATCCCCTAAATATAACCAAAACTACTAGTTAGATTCCAATATGGCTTCACATGCCTAAACCAAATACTTAGCATATGAAATAAACATTTTATAAAAGACTTCTCTAGAAAAATTCTGAATTTTCAAATGTCCACAGTGACAGAATTCAATTTATTCCAACAAATAAATCTGAAATCGAGCACATTGATATTGGCATCATGTAACATCATCTAGATCATCACTGATCTACAGCTATTCTTTGCACTTGTTTTTAATTCCTTGCCACAAAAAAACCCACAACTAAAGCCAGAACCCAGTTTGAATTTTCCAGGCAAATTGAGAAAAGAAGCCAAAGATATGCTTTATAATTTCAGCATTTCTGTTAAAACTGATAGTTACTGAAGAAATATCTTGTCTTTTCTAATTGTTTTGATGTTGTCATCTTTATTTTCCCCCCATTCATTTATTTGAAGATCCAAAAAGCCCAAAGATGCTTTATAGTACCATGCAGGAAAGCAGATGCAGTTTGCTGCATGCACTGCCTGCTTCATGGCAGTGTTCCTCTCCTCGCAGGACCCCAAATTGTTCTTATGTAATCACAAAAACAGCATAAAAGAAGGAAGTTTCACCTCTGGCACTGACATGCTGATTAAAAAAAAAAAACCTCTCTTTCTCTTTACTTCACAGAATAGCTTCAGTTCTCTGAGTAGTGAAAATTATTCTTACCTCCTTTCTAGGCCGCAACTCTCTAAAATGACTGCAGTAAAGATACAGCAGTTTCATGCATTTGTGCATGTGTGCAAACACACAAATGTACACTTGAGGACGTGTACGTGCACATTCTGAAGCAACACCCAACCCCATTATTTCCTATCAAAGGCACCAATTTAAAACTACCTAATTGTGAGCCCAAGTCAGACAGACACTTTAATAAAGTGGTCCAAGTTCTACTTACCGCTGGCAGAGCAAAGAAAGATATAGCAAATACTGAAAAACAGGAAGCTACTGTCTTCCCAATCCACGTCTGGGGAACTTTGTCTCCATAACCAATTGTTGTGACCGTTACCTAGGCCAGAAACAAACATTTGATTCACTGCAATGCAGTACCTTTTTCCCCCAAAAGCAGGAAAAAAGAAAGAAAAAAAAGTAGAGAAGTATCAGGAGATATATATGGATCAACAGTGTTTGGATTTGTGCATAAGGAAACCATAGGAGTACACTAAACATCACTGCAGATTTATCCTGCTTTTACATTCTTCAGCAGGCATTCACAGCTGGCCACTGGTTTGGATACAACAGTAGTCTGGACCCAGGATGGCTGTTCTCACAGTTTGTAGCTAGCTGCTTCCACCTTCCGAAAGCTGCAAGGATTGTTGGCCCTGTGGGCTTGAAACTATAGGCTTGCAGTTTTTCTGCTTTTGCTTTTAAAATGTAGTTCCGCAGGGTTGAGAAGAAAGCCTTGAAAGTGCTGACTTGCACATAACCAGTGCACATACATCTGCCAAACTCTGTAGTCAGGCAGACACTAGCTGCAGCAGGGTAAGCTATGCCCTGTGCTGGCAGGAAGGAAAAGGGACAGAACTAACACCATCCCAGCTGAATCTTCATAGCAAGAGGAGGAACACACAACCATTCTAGGACATGTTATCTCCCAAAGCGAGTATCTCTGCCAGTAGACCGAGAGCTACATACAGCTGAGACCCACACTCAGCTTCTTTTCCTCCCCCCACAAATACAGTTCTTTGCCACTCAAAATTGTGTTTAAGCCACAGGATACATCATATTACTGTACCTAGATCTGCTCATTGCTTATCAGGGTGCAGCAAGGGCCAAGTACTCCGTAAGGGACGGGAAGCCCAGAGTCAAGAGATAACATAACCAGCAAGGCCGCGCCTCCCCAGTCAGGACCCAGTCCTGCAGCAGCCAAGCAAAGCACGTGCAGAAAACAGCCAGGTCCAACCAAGAATCCAGGTTATAAGGCAATATCACAGCAACGAGGCAGGTCCAATATCAAGCCAGAAGTCCACTAACAGGTCAGGGTTAGGATCAGGTCTAGTGGTCAACATGTGTTGACCATCAACAGAGATGAGGCAAAACCAAGATATCAGCCCGTGGGTTGCAGTCAGGATCAAGCAACACCATAACCAGACACAGCTGCAGTTGAGCTAGAGACTACCTCTCCTCCAGCAGAGTGCTGAGTTTAAATAGAGCCCCTGGGTGTGGCTAGAGGCCACAGATGATGCTGGTCAGGGTCATTAGGCCAATTAGTGCCCTCAAGGCCATGACAACAGCCTCCCCTCTCAGCAAGGCATGTCCTCACACAGGTCTAGGATCAGTTAAGGACTTACTGTAGAGGGACTAAATCACCGTGGGGGTGTCAGGCCACCCCTGGAAAGCCACAGATGCAAGGAGTGCCTGAGTGAGACAGAGATTTTGGGCTGTTCCTGATGAGCCCCAGCAGGCTAGAAGAGAATTCATTAGGAGCCCAGTGGTCAGTAAAGGGTTGCTGCTGTGGGGGAATCAGAGTCCAGGTGAAGGCCTGTCCATCAGAAAGGTTTGTAATGTAACAAGGGCCAGCTGCTCCCCAACAGAAGGTGATCCCAAGGAGGGATCTCAAGGCAAGCCAAGAGAATCCCACAGCGGGCCAGACAGGAGCCTCACCACCCTGGGCCAGCCCCACAGCAGGATAGACTCACAGACAGTGGCCATGTCCAACAAAGAGTCTAAATCATACAGCAGTATCAAGGTGATGAGGTAAGTCTGAGGTCAAGCATGGAAGGTAGCCCACAGGTTGAGCTCCAGATCACCAGACCATGGCTGAGTTGGAGACCAGCTCTCCTCCAGCACACCTCAGGCAGGAAATAAGTACCCAAGGCTGAGCCTAGAGGCCCTGGGCCGTGAGTGTTGGAGTGGCCCCAGGTGTGGCTGGTCAGAGCCATTAAGGCTTTTTAGCATATTCAAAGCCCTGAAACTGCCATAAAATGGTATGAGAAGGATGACTTGTACCCTGAGAAGTGGAAAGCTTCTGGTGAAGAAATGAAGAATTCTGTCGCCAATACCAACCGCTGGGGAGAGCTTTAAATAGAAAAAATGTACTTCTATTTGGGAGCACCAGCCCTAAACCCAGTCCCACTCCCTTCACTTTGCCTTGAATGGTAGCAGAAATACAGCCAAAACAGACTTAAAAGAATATGTAAATTTATACTGACTACCAAAGAAGATGTGGAAATAGTGCCTTTTATGGGAAAAGTTGCTGACAAATACTTAGATATTATGCAAAAATAGTCTTCTCAGAAGAAACTATCAGCAATAAAGGCATGGGAAGAAAATATTTCATCCTCTTCTCAGAGCAGTTCTACGGAGAGCTGGAAGGAAGATTTGCAGGGAAAAATGACGAACTACTATCAAACTGAGTTTTTCCAAGTTCAAAACAAATTAGGCTTGTGTTTATTCATCACTAATTTCTCAGTAGATGAAGTCAACTTTGTAGTATCTATATCCTCTAATGAATATTGTTATTTTGAACTGCAAACTGCTCTTAGCCGGAGCTCTGTCTTGCCAGGTGTTTGTCCAGATTTAATATGGCTTGCCTGTGAAGTGACTCAGGTGCTGTGTGCTACCAGCAGTACAAACAGATGGGCTTGCCAGCCCCCAAAATTAAACCAGACTCCCCAAAATTCAACTTTGAAATGCAGTATGTGTTAGTGGGGAGTGGAGGAAGTTAAAGCAGTGTTTCTTCAACGGCACTTCAGCTCCTCAGTGCACCCAGATGAACCCTTAAAGTCTGGGATTTTTCCTTCCTTTTCCTCTCTTTTTTCTTATGAAAGGCTTCTTGTTTTTTTGTGTGTGTGGTTTGTTGGTTGTTTTTTTTTTTTTTTTTGGGTTTTCCAGGAAGTTAAAGCAGTGTTTCTTCAACGGCACTTCAGCTCCTCAGTGCACCCAGATGAACCCTTAAAGTCTGGGATTTTTCCTTCCTTTTCCTCTCTTTTTTCTTATGAAAGGCTTCTTGTTTTTTTGTGTGTGTGGTTTGTTGGTTGTTTTTTTTTTTTTTTTGAGTTCTCCAGCACTCAGGACTTAAAAACAAACTGCAGTAATGTTGAGCTGCCTTAGCGTTACTATGGAAGACAGCATGAAAGCTGTAACCACAGAAAAGATGATTTTCCATTTCTACAGCAGGCATTTGGCTGGCAGATTCCTGCAGGTGCCTGAACATGTCTCAGAAAGTTTCTTTTTGGCTACCTTAAGAGGGTTCCTTCTTGGTAATCTAATTAGTGCATTGAAGTATGTGGAAAGGATTATAAATAATGTAATTCTCTGGCTTTCTTAATCACAACCAGAATCTTTTTCTGCTTGTATATCCAAAAGTTATTAGTTATCTGCTCAGAGAATGTTTAATAACTAGGCTTTGGAAAATGACACCTCCTTCGTAACACAGATTTACTATGGCACATTCCAGCTGGTATGCACATGCTCTAACACAGGCTCTGAAAACATGTATGTACACTTCAAAAAAGGAGGAACTCTAATTTAGTAGAAGTCAACAGAGCTTCTCACGTGCTTTAAGATAGGCAGGTGTCCTGAAGTTTGAAGAGTCAGAACTGCACACCTCAAAAAACATATTAAATATAAAGGGGTTCAAACTGCTACCTCTGGCATGGAAATTTACTGCTGGAAGTTCTGAGCAATTGATCCCAAGTTAATTGATCTGCCAGTTAACACCAATGTACTGGAGCAATTATTTAACTCAAGTTCAATGGTATAGAACAGTCCATTTTGCAGCAAAAACAATAAGCATTACCAACAGCAAGAGACGAGCATGGAAGAGCCAACAGAAGAGAAGCCTCCTACATGCCCTTCTTCTTTCCTCAAGAAAAAATACCCAGAAAGGACAGAAAAACTGCTGTGACATGGGTTACAATTTTAGCAGACTGACAGTGCTGTTGGAAATGCTTTTGCATGTGTTCTAACATGCTATAACTTCTGAAAGTGGCTTCATATAAAATAACACAAGCCTTCGATATGTCTTTGCAGTTTAATCTGTGTGCCTGCCAAATCTAAGTGAAACAACCTTGCATTTAACTGGAGCGGGTGAATGTAGTTAGCATTTAATTCCAACTCTCATTCATTCTTTATTTTCCCTTTTCTTCATATTTAAACCTTTCAGGTCATTTGTATCAAGTTCAGCAAGCTTGCACTTTCTACTCAAAGCAAAATGTTACCCATAATACACTCTGTGGTTTTTGTCAGACACATAAGACTTTCAAATACTTGCTACCAAGACTTTTTTTCCTATGGTTCAGTTTTGAAAGGCAAAAGTGAAATCAAATTTCACTCCCTAGTAACTCCACATCTGTGTTTCTATGTTACAGAAGATTTGAAAAGAAAAAGAAACTGATTCACTTTGTCCTTTGTCACTGTTCCCAGCTGTGAACTGCACCTGCACCGTGACTCACTAATGCTGAGGAGGCCTAGACGTCTGAAAAGCTTAAACAACAATTTAAACAGTGTTCTTCATGTGCCTCACACAGCTAGAGAAAGACAAAGCTGATTTTATCTTGCTATTACACAAAACAAGTCAAGTTTTGGAAAACAACAACAAAACCCATTGAACACTTCCCAAGGCATATACATACACTTTGAAATACAGATTCCAAGTCATCTATCTCAACAAGGTAAAGTAATGCACATTTTAAACTTATCTGCTGGTCTTCATAACTGAACTCCTTTTAAATTCCTTAAGTTCAAAATATTAACAAAATATGCTTGTATAAACACATCCTGACTTTTTTGACCTTAATTTTTTACTCTTTACTCAAATCAAAGCTGTAGCTTCTAGCATTTAAAAATATTTTGTAATCCATATCTAAACATTCAATGCAACTCATAAAGCAAGCTCTGGATAACTAGAACTAAAAACATAAAAAAGAAGGAAAGGTAGAAAAAGTACACTGGCTTCGTATGGAAGCTTTATGACATGCAGGAATACCCATGCATGAATACACATGGGCAGAACTGGATGCTAAAAACCATAGCTAGTTCCCAAACTGATTGCTGAAAATCCCTTTTTGTTTTCCACTGTACCTTGCTCCCCTTAGTTTGGTAAGTCGTTCTTCTTCCCTCCCATTCAGGTCTGAACTTGGACATTTCTGGCCTTTTGCAGTTACAGGCCTAGGAATTACTTTATGAAACACCAAAGACATTGTGCAGAGCACACATGAATCACCATCCTTCAATGATTACATATTAAATTAAGACCTCCTTATTAATAAACTATATGCTTTCCATTTCTTTCACTGGTGTCATTCTAATTCACATGGTGCTGCAAACCTCTTTGGAACTTCACTATGCTAGAAAAATTTATGAGATATTTTTCATAAATTTAGCTGAACTAGCACAAACTTTTATGGGAGCCCCTGATGCTGCTGAACTTCTCACAAGCAGCCCCACTTTTAATTAGATGTACTTCACAGACTATTCAGCCAGACCATTAGTAAAAACAGAAACAGTAGCTGCGTTCCACTGCGTTCAGTCATTTGAACACGGGTATTTGAGCTGAGCTGCTCAAATAATAGCAGAATAAGTGAGACTGTGTACTGGTTTGTTTTCTTAAAGTAGGCATGGGGTAGCTTTCATAATGTCAATTACACCCTAATTGTTTTACTTTTGCTTTTAAAATACAGCACAATCTGTGCTTCTGGGACATCTATTCTTTTCCTCCACTAGCTAGAGGTTATCTCATGTCTATAACCATGAGGTTTTATGTTCTGAAAATTTTATCATATGTCTATTGAGGACTTTAACAAGTGATTGTTGTATGGACTAGTTCATGGTTTCGTTTCTTCCCAGCACATAAGATAATCAGGTCCATCTGGCAATTTAGTGGATTTTTCTTTTTCACTAGATTCTTCTTGGCTTGTTTTGCACAGCCATAGGTGATACTCTGCAAATGAAAGGAATACCTGACAACCTAATGACAGGAATTTAATGTCTAAAAGATTTTTATATTGAACCATTTAAAAAGTAGCAACTCGGGCTACATGTAATATAATCTGTATTTCTTGAAGTAGAGGCTTACACAGCATCCATGTTAAGGATTAGAAACATATATCTATTAGGAACTTTTTGTCTGACTTCCCAGACTTTCTCACCAGTTTATTTGGATGCAGGTAAACAATTGGTTTATGGCCCAATAACTATAGTGGCATTTTTCAAGTCTATCATTTAAGAACAAATCCAGTTTATTGTTTTTCAAATCACTCTTGAAATATATCCTTCCCTCTCTGGAAGTTGGTGGCTCTGCATCTGTTCTAGTCCTCTCATTTTTCTCTGTCACTAACACTGATGCGATGGATCCTTGGGTTTGTTATAATGAGACAGCCAACTCATAAAACATATGAGGATCTCTAGTGGGGAAAAGGGACCACAAGAAAAGAGATGGATAATGCAACAGCTAATAAGGAAGGAAAACAGTGAGAAACATAATGAGAAGAGCCATATATATGAAGGGAGTGTAGAAACAATCTGGTCTCTTATTCTGTTCATAGCTATCTATTCCTTTTCAACTGATTCTGGGCATGCACGCAATAATTACCACAATGCTTTCAAAATCCCAGTTCCCCCTTAATGATATTTTTTTCTTTATTTCACCAAAGATTTGCACTGACCCTGACTGATGATTGATATCCGAAGTAGGTGATGAATCTGTGAAGCTTTGCCAGCTGCTTTTGATGGAGCTATTTACCTTTACACTGCATCATGGAATTATTAAAAAAAAAACAGGAACTTGTAACCTGCATCAAGGTCTGCATTATTATTGAGAGGGTGAGCTTTAGACAAAAAGATCTGAAAAAACAGAGTCATTAACCCAAGTTCCAAAAACAGAATATACTTTTAAAGTTATACACCTTTTGCAGATAACTAAGTAGAGTTTAAAAGAAGTGGTATAGGTTGTGAAGGGTATTTATACTCTTTTTGAAATGTGGATTTCAATGTGGACTTCTTGTATCTGTAAACATTCAATGTCCTTTGCTAAGAACTTGCTATCGTGCTTTCACAATAAAGTGTAATACCAAAATAATTTAATTGCATTTATTATTTTTTTCTTGTATCCTTTTTAGAAGGTTGTTGAGCTTCCCTACAGAAAGACGTTCTGCAAAGAAAGAAATGCCAGTTTTTTTAAAAAGATCACAACTTCAACAGAAAAACTTGTGCACTAGGCTTGCACATGCATTTTCTTGGTAAAGACTTACCACACCCCACCAAAGGGCATCAGCGTAGCTGGAGAAACCTGTCTTTCCATCCTCATTAACTGCATCTTTCTCAGCAAGATAAACAAAATAGGATGAAAAAATTAATCCCAAGAATCCAATGTACAACGTGGTTATGAGTTCCTATTAAAAGAGAAAGCAAAGAAGCGCATAAAGTTTACGTGATATATATTCTGTCATTGTAAAACATTGTAAATATTTGGGGGTTTTTTGCATCACAGTAGAAAAATCAATGTTACATTTCAGGTATGAAATTTGCTTCCAGTAAAACAGGTAGTTCAGTGACTTGTTTTCTATTCCTATCAGACTAAAGAATTCAAGAAGCCATCATTTATACAAGATCATTTGGACAGCTAAATGTAGGGTGAGACATCTCTTCTGTTTTATGTCTTCTGAATAGGAATCATTCCATTTAACTGTCCACTCAAAATACCAAGTGTGAATACATTTTAAAAATAGTAAAACAGCTTTAGAAATGCACTTTATGAACAGTACGCTAAAATAACAGTTAAGAAATAACAACCATGTCTTGTGATTATAACCATATCCAAGCAATGAACTTGTGTATCTGATATTTAGATTGCTTAAGACTGAATATTGATGCCTTAACAGTTTCATGTTACGATAAAATAAAATCTTAAAATAAAATACGTTAGGTAGGTGTAACCTCTACTTCAGTCCTGAAAAACAAAGACTGTTTGAGACTAGGCCAGTTTATTAGAAGGGACTTTTGTTAGGGCATGATACAGTGCTTGTGAATGTACCAGTTTCTCTATAGTTTTTTGGATAGGAAACTTTTATCAGAACTGGTATGTTTTACATACAGGATTGTTACAGTCTTCAGGAAAAACGTGCTTGTGCATTTAAACAAGCCAAAAAGTGTGGTGTCACAGATGCAAAAATGTGTAAAGCTTATAAAAGCAGCACTACATCATAATCAAATGAGATATTTACCTACCCCTCAGGAAAATCCAATACCTAGTTATGAGGGAAAATAGCTTATTTTAAGTACTTAAAGTTTACAATGCTTCAGTAGTTAACATATATTATTCCTTTATTTTCTTTCCACATATTTAGCCATCTTTATTATGAAATATTGTAGTACTACATCTTCATTGGCATCTTCCTTAAATTCTTGACAGAGTTATTTTTCTTTCCTTGGATCCAAACCAATACGGGAATTAAAATATTCCGATAAGATAAATTTAAAATTAATACCTGTCTGAGAAGGATTGCCTCTACTTATAAACTATGTCAGGTTTTCACAGATCTTCTGTAACACTCTTCCCACATTTCTTAAACCATTTTGAGGGAAGGTTCAGGTTTTATCATCAAACTTCCTTCAGATTTTTTTTATTTCTTTCTTTTCATTTCCTTATAAGAGCTTTCTGGGAACATGTAGCCCTGGTAGCTAGTAACTGCATTCAGCAGGCTAGATATACTCTTCCTTCTGCTATAGCACTAATTAAAATCTAGGTTCAGCAAGTTTTTAAGCAATCTTGGCACAAAGTGAAGTAGGTGTTTTTTCTCTAATCATTTAATAATGACCTAAATAATGAATTTTGATAGTATTCAGTTTTGGCCATGGGCAAGTCTTTTAATCTAAGCGTTAACTTTTTGCAGGCCTCTTTGCTAAACAAAGCAGCTGAAAGAGGAAATAAAACTTGGGTTTTCAGTAGTTCAGATTTCTATGCGGTCACCGTTCTTTTCTCATCTTTTTCTCTAATGACAATGGCACACTGTGTATTGTAGATATGACTTCATTGCTCTGAAAAGTTCCTTGTGTTTACACTTCTACTTTACTATTTGCATTTCTCTAAACTTTTTGGTTTGCCTACAAAATATTTTTTCAATGCAAGACAAAACTGTTTAACACCTGAGACTGTAAGTAAGTTCAGTGATCCATAGAAAACTACAACAGAAATGAAAACTAATTCTTGTTGCTTACAAAGAAAACACTCTGCTTTCTTCTCCAGTAGATTTGTGACTTCCTTCCACATCAACAGAAATCTTTTAGTTACACTTGGCATGCTGCTTACATCTCAGATATTAATAGATTTTACATGTTATCGAGGAATGGCCATCACTGCTTTCTTTTAATTTTGTCTCGGAGGACAGAGTTAGAGAGTGGATGATAATTGGAATACTTCTGTGTTAAATGCTGGCCTTTTGAGAAGCGGGCAGAAAAATATGCTTTTCAAAAGTGCTATGCATAGTCTTATGAGATCCTTTCAAAGTGGTTGAAATATCAAGAGAACTACACAGCTTATTTCACCATTGGCACCTCTCAGCTCCAGTCCTATTCATTTAAAGACTGAACTCAAATTTTTACGTAAAACCCGGATGAAATGTAATTGCCTTAGACTTATTCTAAATGTCACTCCATGTTACATATGTATAGAGAGACAAAATACTACATGCCTATATTTAATTATTAAGAACAATGGCAGCAATCTAATACATACTGCATTTAAGAGGAAGCGCACAAGAGAACGTACAAGATTTTATAATAATACATGCTTCAAGAAATATGGATTGGTGTCTACCAATGTCATATAGTATGAATTCATACATGATCTCAAAGCAGAGAGCATTTTGCAGAAATCAGGCCTTAAAGCTTCACATTTACATGATTTTTTAAATAGATAAGAGCTTAAGAATGAAGAGTGCTGCCTAATACAAATGACTGTTTTCAGTGAGGACTTTCAGATACATATATGCGAAGGAAACAGCAAGAACAAAAACCAGATATGCACAAAGGTAAATTTGAATATTGAGAGATGAGTAAACACGTTTTTTTAACTTAGACAGATTTATATTTTCAGTTACAATAAGGACCACACAATAAGGACCACACAAGCTGAGTGGTGCGCTTGACACCCCTGAGGGACGGGATGCCATCCAGAGGGACCTGGGCAAGCTCAATGTCATGGTTTAACCTCAGTCGGCAACTAAGCACCATGCAGCCGCTCGCTCACTCCCCCCCACCCGATGGGATGGGGGAGAGAATTGGAAGAGCACAAGTGAGAAAAATTCGTGGGTTGAGATAAAAACAGTTTAATAATTGAAATAAAATCATAGAATCATAGAATCATTAAGGTTGGAAGAGACCTTCAAGATCATCGAGTCCAACCGTCAACCCAACACCACCATGCCCACTAAACCTAAACCATGTCCCTAAGCGCCTCATCTACCCGTTTTTTAAATACTTCCAGGGATGGTGACTCAACCACTTCCCTGGGCAGCCTGTTCCAATGTTTAACCACTCTTTCAGTAAAGAAATTTTTCCTCACATCCAATCTAAACCTCCCCTGGCGCAACTTGAGGCCATTTCCTCTCATCCTTTCGCCAGTTACTTGGGAGAAGAGACC
>NW_008824864.1:2829935-2843575 GCF_000699105.1 Pygoscelis adeliae | reverse complement strand
TGAGACCCCACCTGGAGTACTGCGTCCAGCTCTGGAGCCCTCAGCATAAGAAAGACATGGACCTGTTGGAGCGGGTCCAGAGAAGGGCCGTGAAAATGATCAGGGGGGTGGAACACCTCTCCTGTGAAGAAAGGCTGAGAGAGTTGGGGTTATTCAGCCTGGAGAAGAGAAGGCTTTGGGGAAACCTTATTGCAGCCTCTCAGGACTTAAAGGGGGCTTATAAAAAAGATGGTGGCAAACTTTTTAGCAGGGCCTGTTGCAACAAGACAAGGGGTAATGATTTTAAACTGAAAGAGGGTAGATTTAGACTAGATACAAGGAACACATTTTTTACAATGAGAGTGGTGAAGCACTGGAGCAGGTTGCCCAGAGAGGTGGTGGATGCCCCATCCCTGGAAACATTCAAGGTCAGGCTGGACGGGGCTCTGAGCAACCTGGTTTAGTTGAAGATGTCCCTGTCCACGGCAGGGGGGTTGGACTAGATGACCTTTAAAGGTCCCTTCCAATCCAAACCATTCTATGATTCTATTATTCTAATATAAAATTCAACACTTAGGAAAAATACAAGAAAACCCCAAATCCACAACTCATCAGTAACTCCCTCCTCAAAGCAGTAGAAGACCTCACAAAGCAAGGTGAGGAATAAGTACAAGTAATGGAGAGGCTTACAAGCTGGAGCTGGATTGGCTAACTCAGTTTTTCAGTAAGCTGCATGATTTTTCCATGTCTTTCCATCACCACGTGTGATACTGACTCATGTTTTATTGCTTTTGGCAAGAAATGCTTGTATAAGCTCAACCTGCTGAAAATAGAAGAGCATCCTAGCCAAATCGGGCCTGAGTGAGCTAATACAGCTATATGTAAAATTCCAAAACACATGGAAATCATTGGTGACAACTTTAGCAAGCTCTTCTGGGCCCACAGAGGTCCAAGTGCTTGTTATTTTCACAGGTCACAAAGACGTGAATTTATTTTCTCACATTGTTTAAGGGTTTAGGGTCCCATTTTTTCTGAAAGTACCAAACTCAACAAATAAATGAGGACCTTGTACTCTGCCTGTAAAGAAAAAGCAGCTGAGGTGTCTTTGTTGTTTGTGTTTTTTTTTTTTTTTTAAACAAAAATTTCTTTAAGAGGCTGGACAGGAATAAAGGTTCCATTTTCCCTTCCGTTGGGTACCATGCTAGGGTTTCAGCTACACTTGTCCAATGTCAATATAGGAATGTGTGTTTGATTTTTTTTTATTAATGTGTTAGTGGGTGATCTGCTTTGACAAGTACTACAGATCTGTGGAGTTTTATATATCATCATAATCACTTCTTTGGATTAGCAGAACTTCAGGTGCGTTTATTCATAAATTCACTTCTCCAAGGGTATTTTTTTTTTCATTTTAAATCATTGAACTTATTTATGTTTGTGACATTTAAGACTTAAGTGTTATATTTTGGAGACAGTATTTCCAGATTCTTGACTAAAACTCTGAACACCCACAGGAAAAAATTCTCTCAAGCACCTCTGTCAGTAACGTTAGCAAATGTTGAGAAAGTGTATTTGGATATCAGCTTCTCCCTAGCTAGATATCCAGGCAATGTGACCATAATAAATGAAGACCACACAGACTTGGAGCATTAAAAGTCATCCTGTTGTACAGGATGAAAGTAGGCTTTATACTAGAGCACTTCGGTGTGCGTCGATGCTGCACAGCCATCGTTACATAAAATTTCCTACAGTACTGGAGGAAAAAAATAACAAGAAGAAAAGTAACTTTTAATATTAAATTAATCTTTTGAATTAAGTACCTCCCATTCTCTGCCCCAGAACAAGTTTTCTACATAGCAAATGAAACAATGTCTGTGTGGAAATCTATAACTATTTGTCAATATCTGGAGAACAAATCTACACTCATAAAAAGTAGGTTAAAGAACCACCCTTACAAGTCTGATGTAAAGATTCATAGCACATTAGCCCTCCACAGTATGGTATGATATGGAAGATTTAAAGGCTAATGATAAAAGTTTATTATTATGTTCATAAAGCTAAGTCGGCTTTTCATCAAGAGATTCCATGAAGCCCCAGAAAGACGCCTTCAGCTAGAAATTTTTAAAAGCCTCCACTAAAACATTTAAGCTTTTCCTGCTTAATGAACTTTTATACAGAATAACTGTTTCAAAGCTTTAACAGACATATAACTATTTAGAGCCATGTTCACCTCTGTGACTATACCCTTGAAAAAGTAACTTTTCTTGCATATTATCAGAACATAGTATTTTTATTTATAGAATGGATTAGAAAACTCCTTTCTAATTTCCTTTCTCCTCTATTCAGGCAGAGGAAATAGGATGATTTAAATAATTGACTTGTTCTATCAAGGCTTTTCCACTAGTATTTGTTTTTCCTAGGAAAAGGAAAAAAAAAGCTAGGAACACATCTTCTGTGAAGACAGCGGACAGTATTTGCAATATGAAAGGCAGCCCACATAACTGCATTTAATAAATTATATTGAAGAATAACATCAAAGAGTACAACAGTTAATTTCCAAAAAAATACTGATGCTGATACCCTGTTAGCCACTGACCTGAAGTAAAGAATAGTGTTCCCATTTTAAAAGTAGAAAGAAACACATGATGGGCTTTCAAAGTATTTTTTCTCTTGCAACAGTAACTGTTCGTTTAAACAAGACTACAATTTGAAGTCCATGAAAAGAATATACTAAAGAAAACAAAATGATGGGCATCTTTAAAGAGCTAATACCTGACGATGTATGAAAACAACTGATCCTAATAGTCTCCAGGTGCCACCCTGTCGATCTACATGAAGCATGCGAAGTATCTGGAGAAATCGGATCCCCCTGTAAGAAAAATAGGACATTAAATAAAACTAATCATCGAGAACAATACTGCTCTATCTATACATAGTTGACTATGTTCACTAACATACTGCCATATTAGAGAACTGTGATAGCACTGTTCCTGGCTAGGGTTGCATCTTAGACTTGAGGCATCTCAGCAGACAGTATGTTTAGATCACATTTCATTATATTCAAATACATTCAGAAATATTGACTAGGACAACAACTAGTTAAAAGAAAAACAATGAAAATAGTCTAAAATAGATGCTTTCAAACTCAGAGCAAACTTGCATATTTTACCTGATTATGATTCTCAAATGCTTCCTTTCCAAGCAAAACCAGTGCTTCAAGCTTTGCTAACATAAATAGCAAGAGCAAACTGTTTTCTCTATTTGCCAAAAGCAGAATGTGAATCAAACATGGTATTACTGAAGTCCTTTTTGTGTAAATTATAGAAATCATCTAATTGGAAATAGGTAGAGTCCTATGTGATTTTAGAACAATAACTGAATCATAAACTGCAAATATTTTCAACTAAAGAAAAATAATTATCCATATGGTTCTGCAGCAGAATTTTATTCAATGGAAATATTTCATTCTAGTTACCCTTTCAACAATGAACTTTGCCTACACCCATCTTACTGTCTTATCACTGAAACAAAACAGTGAAGAGCAGGAAAGGATTGATGTTGAATTCATCTACCCAAAAATTTTTCACTAAAAGTATTTTTAGCTCTTTTTAGCAATCCTTAAAATTTTGTTGTTGTTGTTTTTGTTTTTTAATTCAATCTTCTTATTTCAATTCCACTGTGGCTGCATTTTTCTGGGTTACACCAACAGGCAGGAAACTCAGCATGGTGCCATCCTTCAGACACTGGTGTTACTCAGACTGGAAAGATATACTGTCTTCTGAGACACCCAACTTTTCCTTTATTCAGAAAGCAGGTTTTCTGAGTTTTCACAGTTGACAGTCAAATGATCGAATGCTTGTCATTTTTTTGGAAAGCACACAATAATCCTGACTATCAAATCACATATCAGTGACTGCCTATATGAACACCATGATTTGTTAGTTCTTTGATATGCCATTGGAATAATAATTTTAATTAGCTGGAAACTTTAAAATATGCACTTGAAACCCGTTAATTGAAACATGAGTCCAAGAAGAATTACAAGACTACCAAATACGTGAGCACCAATAGACTTACGTAATGTAATAGCTCATTGGTTGCTTATGTCAGGAGGGGAGAGATCTACACGTAGCTCCCCTGTACAATTATTAGACACATCTCTTGATGCCTTGACCTAATGGCAGTTCTTGATTTTCCTGTCTTTGCTGTATCTGAGATGGTTACGGCTATGTTACTGCCAAGTGCTGACATGCATGTTATAGGCTGGCAATTTTACAAATAAAGATTTAAAAAACAAGATAGTGAACAAGAAACTCCAGAAACACAGCCTCTGAACATGTACAACCCATTTCCTCTGAAAAGAGAAAAGAAATTGGTTGGAAAGAACACCATTTTTACCAATTTGGTGAACTTAAATCAGTAAGGACAGAAGGCTATAAGGCTCTGCTGTGAACTCTGCAGTGCTACTAGGTTTCAGTCTCACTGGTTGCTGCAGGGATCAAAATGTCAACCTATCATACCCAGTGCATCTGGAGCTTGCAACTTCATTCTACAAGAAAACAACCTAACATGCATGCACCCATGCTTTCTGGGATTCCTGGGATTTTAGGGAAGTCCAAAGAAGACCATAAGAGTATACCTTAAAAGCAACAAAAGCAAAGGCAAGGATATGAGATTCATTCGTTCTTAATTATTCAAAAACAGCCACTCACATCATACTTCTGAGGAAACCTGATGGGACTAAGACTTGCCTAACCCAGATGGTTTTTCAATGGGGCAATAACAACACTGCAGAGACGTGGGTTAAGCTTCTCTGGCAGAAAGCATTCTGAGTTGTAGGACAGTGACTGTATAATTTAACATCCGGGAAAGGCTGCACTGAGCCCAAAGCCACCTGGGTCCACATATAAACACACAGCAGGCCTTTTCATTAAAGTCCTTCCTACACTTCTAGTTAAATTAAACAAAATCTTTGGAATTTTCACATTCACCCTCCTCTTCTCCTATATGTGCTGATAAATCACATTCATGCTGCCTGTGTGAGTCTTTATCATCATGTAAGGATTAATGTTCTATGGTAATAGTTACCTTAAAAATACCTTATACATCTAGTTCCCTCCAGTGTTTGTCTACACAGCTGGACAGTTTAGACAGTGCTGTACATTCTCACTTCCCAGTGATTAGGCTGCACTGAAAATCAGCTGCTTGTAACAGAACATGCAGCACATCTTGCAAGTTAAGTTAGAAGGAGTGGGAAGTACACCTACTCTGATATCATTCCTTTCTTCTATTTACCGACTTTACTTCCCAAAACAAGCTTGCAGTACTTGATGCAAGCTGAACAAACACTGTAGACATCAAATGTTTCTGATTCATGTATGGTATGAGTTACTTGTGCCAAACAAATCCACCAAAGCATAATTATTCTTTAAACAAAGTAATTACTCGTACTCAAAAAGTACTGAGTTAAGTGCTGTCAGGATTACTTCTTCAATAAACCGATGTTCTGTAATACTCTTTTGTCTCAGAAAGAGAGCTGTTTGATGTTTTTTATAGGACATAATGTTTCTTTAGTTTTCTCCTCTTGGCTTCACCATTTCCACCATTCTTCATATGCCTTGTTTCTGCACTCGTTTCCCAACCAGTGACCAAGCACAGTAACACACAGTCTTCCACTGTCCAGTGTTTCAATATAATAACTTTTCCTATATTACGAAAATTACATATACATCTAATTTGGAAATTGGGAAATTAGATATACATCTAATATAGCTCTGCGGTTGTGAAGAGCTACAGTCACTAGAAGAACATACCTTATTGCAGAGGTGGCAAACACCTGTCCGTTCGATCCTATGCTCAGAACAATAATTGAGGCTACTACCACAATTAGATCTGTTAAAAAAAAAGAAAGAATGTATTGAATGTTAGCTCTCAGCACTGAAACACACAAATACAGACTGAGGAAAGCACTTTAGAAAAAGAAATGAAGTTAGCTGAAATTTGGTGGGCAGTAAGTTAATGTAATAGTTTCACATGAGAAAAACAATTACTTGTTTCAGTATACAGTTTCTTCCATGATGAATTTAATAATGGAAATTTTAATGATCCTGACAGATCAGGCAGCTTGCCACAAAAACAACAAAGGCAAAGGCATATGTACACCCTAGAAATGAATCCACATTTTGGCTCAAGGCTCTTGATTTAAGAGGAAAAGTAAGCGTCCGCTTCGATCAATAATGAAATGCATAAAGCCAAGTATCATACGCATATACACATACATATACTTAGTTTAAAAATTGTACCAAAGCTGTAAAGCCAAGCTTTCAACATTTAGGGAACTGTCAGAACAAAGGTTGCCTAAAAAGAATCAGAGTTGTTGGTTTACTTTGTGATACAGTCTTTAATTGTATGAAAAAATAATTGTTTCCAGAGTTCCATTTTTTTGCCACAACTCCACAGTTTACACAGTTCCAGCATTATACAATGCAAATGATGGATTGTGTTCACAGTGCCAGCATCCCTGATTTTCTCTTACCCTAGTTCAGTGAACAGGTCTATTGCTTTTAATTATTGAACATTATATCCAACATTAGAATATCTAACATTATTCTGAGAAGACATTTTTCTAATTTCCTCATGGGCATTTCTGTGGCTATCCTCATTAGAGCATCTAAATGCTTCACTTTCAAATTCTAACCAGAAAATAAAGGATAGTATTATAAATGGGTAGCAAATGTAGACAGAATAAGGAAAAGTTTTGCTAATTTTCCTTGCCAGTTTTAAACAGGCAGTACTTTATTCTTCAGAGCACTTAACGTTATATAGCACTTAAAAAAAACCAGTGCCTGCTGACTTCACTTGCAGCTGTGAGAGCTCAGAACCTCTGTAACCTGACTTCAAAGTCTTCATTTGGACATCCAGAAAATGAGGCACACTTGTGAAAACTGATTTAAATGACTGCCACAGAGTTTCCGTGCAATGCCTAGGCAAGATGCAGGATAGAATCCAACTTCAGAGGCAACAACAGTTGCCTTCAACAAGGGTAACATTTTTCCCCTCTCCTTTAAACATTCTGCTGCCTCATTCACAACCGTGTAGTTGCTGCAACAAATATTGCAGCAGTTCTACAACCAACAGTATCCTTCACTCTCTGACTTGGATTAATATCCAGTATCAGCCTGATTTTTGCTGTAAAAGCAGGATTCCTCCCCAAGGGATAGCACTCAATCAGTTTAACAACTGTACTACAATAATTGTACATTTATGAAATTGAAAATAAATAGAGAGAGGGATAAGTTAAGGCTACAGAAAGAGCTTCCATTTTGGGATAATCTTAACTTTTGAGTACCAGACCTTCCAAATTTTTTATGCTGTTCCTTTATCATGTATGTGCGTGAACATACATTTGTAAACACTCAGAATTTAGGGAGAGTTTTCTTCCCATCACATCATAATAAAGATCTTTGCCGTTAAGCAAATGATGCACCCGATGTCCTTACTAAGTTATCAGACATATACATATCCACCCGATGACCAGCACTGAAGGAGGAAAAGACTGACATGAAATGAGTTACAATCGGTAGTGACAGTAACATAGATTTTTCATTTGTACTTTCCAGTTTTCTGAAAGTGTGTTCTACATGGTAGAGCTATTTCATTTTTTCCCCAAAAAACCTGTTCTTCTATCTCTGCTTCTTCCCTGCTCCTAGTTTTCATGACAGTTTCCAATCTTTAGGCTTCTCATACTAATCCCAGTTTCCTGGTTCAAACAGTCCTATCTCACACTCTAGGTCTTCAGCATATCCTTCTGCCCTTACACTGCCACCTTTCAATCCCACGTATTTTCAGTCCCTACGTTTTTCCCTTCAACCTCCTGCTTGCTTGTCAGTCTCTTAATTCATTCTTCTTACATCAGCATCCATCATTCTGTCATTTCACTGAGCCTGTATGTCCCAGTCCATTCCTCCTACCACGTCACTTCAACTCAGCATTCAAGCCTGGTATTTTCCCTTTCCATGTGCCCTGGGCAGTTTCAGGAAGAGCACCACAATAAGAACAAAACCAACAGATTTTCCACTTCAAGCCCCAGCACTGCTGCTCAGAGAAACCTGAAATTTGAATTGTGAAGCTCAGTGCAGACTGAATCTTTGAAGAATATAAGAGCATTTTCTAGCAGGGCGTTTTAAGCATAAGCAAGCTACCAATTTTTCAGAGGCTTGTTAGTCAGCTTTGAGTTGATTTTCAGTGACAATCAAAAAGCTATTTTCTCATTAAGCTTCAAGTATCTGCTTTGAAGTGTCGATGCGCTAGTGCTTCTCCACAAGAAATCGCCGGAATTGCCTTTTTCAGGAACAGCTTAAATATTTTGCATGAAATGTCTCCACAAGACTCAAACTGAAGCAGACACTTGGCATGGAAAATATCAGGATAAAGAGCCAACATTTGTTTAAATAACTTTTTCAACTCTAACAAGCATTAGTTTTTAGATTAGCATTACATTAGTATTTATGTTAGTTTTTAAAAAAGAAAGTGTCGGGAAGCCTTGGTAATTATAAAAATTGAATTCCAGTAATTAATAAACAGCAATATGTGGATATCCTTCTCAAACATTCTACCTACTTACACGTTTGCAAACATGTCTGTACATACACATGAGGTATACAGAGACAAAAATGACATAGCATCTTCTATATAATACGTGCACTACATATGTAGACAACAGACCTACAGAAGTCACATTCCCTGCAATTTAGCATGTGTACATACAGCTATTATTATTACACAGCTTTGAAAAACCTCATCCACTGCTAGTCCACTGTTCCCGTGGCTTATTCTTATGTTTGGAATCCTTGAGAAATTCCAAACAGCTGCCATTTCTATGTAAAAATTCAGCTTGCCAGTGAAATATTACTTAGTTATGCATAAACTTCAGCACAGCACATAGCAACACCTATAATGCAGCTTACCTGAGTACTGCTTTTTTTGAGCAAATTGCTGACTTGTTTCTAATGTTCTCACAAGTTCACTTTCTAGTATGCAATTCTCAGCTTTTTGATTAAGAGCAATTAATCCTTTTTACTGTTTTAAATTTAAAAATATTTGCATTTGTATTTTAATTTTTAGTTGCCATAGTATTTTACAGAATGTAAATAGCCCTCAGCTTGCAGGTGTGTTCTTAGTAGTCTGGAGAGAATATGACATCCATAAGGACTTAAATTAAACAGATTATATGCACATATTTGAATTTGATTTACATCACATGCTTTTTTGCTGAACTTTTGTGTTCTATTGGCACTTCATAAATTAGGTTTATACAAGGTAACTGGAGCTTTACATACCAGGTGCTGATGCTTTTTCAGAGCTGTATACATAACCAATTAAAGGTGCTCATAAATAAAGTTCTATTGTCCTTTACTTAAGGACAATATGAGATGGACACACATATGCGGGCTCAGGTCTTTACACCAATAACTTATGTCCCCCTTATGTCTTTCAAATTGCATACTGTCAAAACCAGGAGAAACAAAAGTTAATTCATAAATTGGTACTTTGTGACATTTTCTGCAACAACAACAAAAGGATAAAAGAGGTTGTGAAAGGACATTCTCTTGCTTTTGCCTGTGCTTGGTACCTGCCTTTCATAAAACCCTAATTAGGCTGGGATTTTCAGAAGCATTTAGCTCCTAAACTAACCCTACTGAAACAGTAAGTAATGGAAGTGTTAAATCAATATTTAGGAAAGGTATCACTATTACTGCTGCTGCCATAGTACATGAACACTGCACACTCTTTAAACATGCTCATTTTGTGAACTAGGGAATGAAGAAGCATGGAGAGACAAAGTGATTTTTCTAGGGATTCTTGCTATGCTGGGAACGAATTCAATCTATGTCTCCTGACAGGTTCTTTAATTACAGAATTTCTTTTCCCACTTACATGTAATCACCTATAATGTGTCTGCAAAGAGGAGAAAAATTAGGCTAACTTTAGAAAATCTACCTAAGAAATAAAAAGTTCTGATTTACAAGGTAGAGAAATTGCATCATTTTCCATTTTAGATAAAATCTTAAAAGACCATTCAAGAAATAGTGTGTCCTAGCTTAACATTTTCCTTCCCCACTTATAGAAGTTGCATGTTAACATACTATTCTATGCAGCACAGAATGCAATAGTATTAAACAAGTTTATAAAAGAAAGTAATAACTAGGCTTAACTACTAAATCTCTCTCTGGTAATAAGCACCAAAATAATTTTTATTTACAATTAGACAGGAAAAAAAAAGGAAAGAGAATGGGAGAAATTAAAGAAGTTCAAAATTGCTACCCAAGTTGAACTTCTGAGAATTAATCCAAATTTTAGCGTGGACAAAAACCCATAGAAGAAATCTCTCTGATATCAAAGACATTTCAATGATATTTTCTAATTTTAAAATAAAGACTTTTATATTAATGCAAAAGTAAAATGAATACCATATTTTTTACATTCTGTTCTAATCCTTTAATTTTTCTAATGTTTGTATTTTATTCTTGTTGATTTGAAAATGATGAGTCATTGACATGAATGAGATCATTCACAGCAAATGTATTTCCCATGTTTAGCTATTTACATTAGTGTAGACACAGTTCCATCTGCATTTGATGTGTAAAAACAAATCTTGACTTTAAACATATTGTATTCTTAAGGGAATTTTAAATGTAAAAACAGTACTGATACCTTTGAATGCACAACCAGCTGTAGTTATTCTCAGCTTTTCTTAACAAAAACCACTGTATCTTCTCCAAGGGCTATACAAACATTAATTTTTTCTGTGGTAGATGCACAATACCACTATCAAGTTGAAATCACAATTTAATGGGACTGCCACATTTTATCCTGCACCTGTGTATTCTAATATACCTGTCTAATATACCTACCTAAGAAGCATTTATTTATTGAAAGGGAAGTCAAGAACATGATTAGGAGGAAAAAAGTTACCTATAGGCTTCATGGTTAGATCACGAAACTAGATCAGCGTACAGTATCTTGTCACATTATTCACTACCCACATCTAAACGTATAATAGAATATGTTGTTTCCTGAGTTTTTGTACCAAGTTTCATAAAGTCACAGATGGTTAAGGAAATATCAGCTCATTCTCTCCCCTTTTCACCTCTCCCACTTTGCTCTATTTAAAACTCAATGAGTTGATGTTCGAGTAACGTAAAATTCACAGCTCTACTGGAGTCTATATAAAAATCACAGGCTTAAAACAGAAAGACTGATTTTATGGTCTACTATAATTTTGTCCGAACATCACCTTTTATTAATCCCTCACTGTTCCACAGGTTCTATTAGTCACCTCTCCCCCTAAACCCTCTCCTACTCCAGAGATGCTACCCACAATAGTCCTTCAAACCATCTAAAACTGCTTTAGTACTACCCAGGGGAATTTTTCCTGAGTTATACTTTGCACATTTCCATGTTTTTTCCAGTTTATACTCACCCTCGTGTTTGCTTTCTACAGCAGACCTAAAGAAGGATTTTGTGTTCAAAATCTTGTCAATTTTCTCCAATTACCTAAGTAGATTTAGTAAAGATTTCTTCACTTTACAATTTTGCCTTTCTTAAGCTGATGTCTGCCTGTGTCTCACAGCCATATTTTAAGTGTTCAGTTCTAGCAATCCAAAAGAAGAAATAATTGCACAGGTTCACAAAGCAGATAAATGCTTGAGTAATAGACATAGCTCATTTTTGAGCAATATGCAATATGGTCTCTGCAGTAGTTGACATCTTTACTTTAAAACGGATGATAATAGCAAAGTTAAGGAAAAAAAAAAGAGTTTAAATCTTACCGATAATTGATATTGGCTTTCTGGCAAACCGTATTCTTCCCTGGAAACCAACATACTTACTCCTGCAGCCTGCAGACCACAATCGGACCACATATTCAGCACCAAAAAACACAACCAGAATTATTTCCTATCAGAATTAAAAGGACAAAAGATCAGTTTTTTTCATTAAAAGACAAACTACAGTTTGCACATCTAATTTATTCCCATGACTAATACAAATAAGCTTGTTGAGATGAAAGATGCAATAAAAAGGATTGTGCCTAATCCGTTCATTTTTTATGCATATGCCAGCCAGTACGTAAAAGGGAGATATAATCTGTTCATGAATGTGATCTGCATGACTAAAAGGATGATTTAAGCTCCATTCCATCAGTATATCTTAGGGAAAAACACAATATTCTTCTTTTGTTTCTTTCCAAATCTTAAAATTTTTAAAAGTAAGGAATGGAGGGAGGCTACAAGCATATCATTCCTAAAACTAACAAGTATATGAAACATTTCTAGATCATGAAACAGAATTTATAAATATAAAACCAGAAAGTGTAATGTCAACTTTTGTATGCTCAAAATAGAATCACAGAATCGTAGAACATCTCAAGTTGGAAGGGACCCATAAGGTTCATCAAGTCCAACTCCCTGCTCCTCACAGGACTACCTAAAACTAAACCATATGACTAAGAGCATTGTCCAGACAATCCTTGAAGTCTGTCAGGCTTGGTGCTCCCTGGGGAGCCCGTGCCAGTGACCGACCAGCCTCTCAGTGAAGAACCTTTTCCTCATGTCCAATCTCAACTTCCCCTGACGCAGCTTCATTCCATTTCATCGTGTCCTATCGCTGCTCACCAGAGAGAGGAGATCAGCACCTCCTGCTCCGCTGCCCCTCTTGAGGACGCTGTAGACTGCGATGAGGTCACCCCTCAGCCTTCTCTTCTCCAAGCTGAAGAAACCAAATGACCTCAGCCGCTCCTTGTAAGTCTTGCCCTCGAGGCCTTTCACCATCTTGGTCACCCTCCTCTGGACACATTCTAATAGTCTGATGTCCTTCTTATATTGAGGCAACCTAAACTGCTCGAGGTGGGGCTGCACCAGTGCAGTGTAGAGTGGGACAATCACCTCCCTCAACTGGCTAGCTATGCTGATGATTGATACACCCCAGGACACGGTTGGCCCTTTTGGCTGCCAGGGCACACTGTTGACTCATATTCAACTTGCCATCAACCGAAACCCCCAGATCTCTTTCTGCGGGGCTGCTCTCCAGCCTCTTGTCCCCCAGTTTTTATGTATAACCAGGATTGCCCTGTTCCAGGTGGAGAATCCAGCACTAGCTCTTGTTAAATTTCATACAGTTGGTGATTGCCCAGCTCTCTAGTCTATCCAGATCTCTCTGTAAGGACCCTCTACCCTCAAGGGAGTCCACAGCTCCTCCTAGTTTAGTATCATTGGCAAACTTACTTAATGTACATTCGATTCCTGCGTCCAGATCATTTATAAAACCATTAAAGAGCACTGGCCCTAAAATTGAGCCCTGGGGAACTCCCACTGGTGACTGGCCGCCAGCCTGATGTAACCACCATTTACTATAACCCTTTGAGCCTGACCCATCAGCCAATTGCTCACCCAACATATTATGGACATGTCTAGCTGTGTGATGGACAGTTTATCCAGAAGGATACTGTGAGAGACAGTATCCTCAAGCTTTGCTAAAATCCAAAAGCATCACATCTACTGGCTTCCCTTGGTCAACTGGACGGGTGACCTTATGTCCTGGTTTTGGCAGGGATAGAGTTAATTTTCTTCCTAGTAGCCGGTACAGTGCTGTGTTTTGGATTTAGG
>NW_008824864.1:2811836-2828121 GCF_000699105.1 Pygoscelis adeliae | reverse complement strand
GTTGCCAGCAGGCCTGTTTTTGTGTAGACAGACCCATAATCAAAAAACCCCAAATTTTGCCAGTGACACCAGACTCAAAGCCAGGTATCTGATGGCTCTTCCTGTTTCTTCCTTCACCATTCCCTGCAATTGGAAGGATAGAGGAGAACAATACTTGTGCTCCCGATCTCTTAACTAGTTGTCCCAGGGCCCTGAAGTCTCTCTTGATTGCCCTTGGACTTCTCGTTGCAACTTCATCGTTGCCTACATGAAAAATCAATAATGGATAATAATCTGAGGGCTGTACCAGGGAAGGAAGCTTTCTCTTCACATCTTTAACCAGGCCCCAGGGAGACAGCAGACTTCCCTAAGAAGTGGGTCCGGTCTGCATATCGGGCACACCCTGCAGCCTGACACTTGGGTGGCAGCATGTTCCCATCGGAGCTCTGTCTGGGAAGCTGCGTCAGTCGTGGCAGGTGCAGAGTTTAGAGAGGACACAGCCTTCTGCCAGGTGGATACCATTGCTCCCCGGTTGAGCCAGCAGGCGGGGGGACACAGCTCAGCCCTGCCCAGGTCCCATCAGCCACTGTCGCATGAGCTGTGGGCTCCTGGCAGGTCTCTTGGCTCCCCCTGAGGTTCCCCCGGTTCAGGACCCCCGCTGTGCACCACGCTAGAGTGCTCTGCTGCAGATTGTGCCAGTACCGGAGCTGCTTGCCTCGGCGACTGATGCAAGCAGTATATATACAATATATAAAATAAATTAATGATCTATATTTTAATATTGCTTCCCTCTATAGCACTATATTGTAAAGCACTTGTGCATAACCAAGGGTCAGTATACTTTGAGATACTTCTAAAGAAAGCAGATTAGTAAAGATCATAACATGGACAGATTTGTTGGGATCTTTGTTCCTTCCTTCCTTGTTTTCCTCCACCATTGCAATATGCTAGCACAACCAAAATACAGCTTCTAGGCTTTGTTCCAACCCAAACTGTATCCAGTAACTCAGTCACCAAACACCTACTACATAAATTACAGCTTTGGAAAATATTTGTATTTTAACTTAAACATGCTTGCAATCTGCACCTGGGGAATTCTAAAGCACCCAAATAGTGAACACACTTAAATCACAGTTTTCACTGAATAACAATACCAACATGTCTTTAAAACTGACATTCGAATGGTTGAAAAGAGAACAAAATATTTCAAAGTTGAAAAACAGATAAGAAAAACTCTACACTAATATGCAAAACTTCACATTAATTTTTATTTTTAACAGTTAGGTTAACATTTCTGTATTCACTTCTACCTCCTTGTTTTGCCTGGAATGAGAACCAAGAAAATATGTACAGTCTTCCTCTGTTTTCATGGCACCTTCAGCCTGACTAAAACCAAGGATTAGTAGAAAGCTAAGGAAGTCTACAGCACAGTTTCAAGGCAGAAGCACAAGAAAATACACAGCAAATTAGGTCCACAAGTTTGATTTTTTTAATTAACGTATTATCTAGAGCTTCTACAAGTAATGCTTCTAAGTTTGTGCTCTGTCGGAAATCTAAGTGCAAACGTTTATTCAAACATAACAGTCAAAGCACAATTCAAGAACAATCTTCAAAGGAAAACAATTCTTGCATTTCAGGAATCTTGTAAAATGCTCTCTCACTTATTAAATTGTCTATATTTTTAGCAGGTTCCTGGTATCATCACTCAGTAGCATTTTTTTTCAAGTCTCTTATTGAAGACCTTTTATTTCCACCAAAGGAAGCAGAACACTGTCTATATGGACCTAATAGACCTGCTGGAGGAATAGCACTGAAGCTTTGCAGTAGACCATGAAGTCACGAGCACTTCTTTCTGTAATTAGGCAGAAAGCTGGTACCAAAGCTTGAACTGAAAGAGCATTTCTAAAGCAAACAGTTCCACACCCTTATCTGCAGACTAAAATGGCTGAGCTCGACCTCAGAAATACATGTGTTCACAGTCTTAGAGGAAGAAACACAATTAGAAAGCATAGCTTACGTGATTTTGTCGACAATGTTGGTAACTTGCCCTTTGACAAGGGAAGATATCCATAGCAATTCAATTGAAAACAAACATGCCATCCAACTGCATCAAAGGCATGCTTCTGACACTCAGTGGCAGTTTATTCAATGTCGGTCCTAACAGACAACACCGATGGCAGTGGAAGAATCATTTCTACCGAAACTGCATATTAGAATCACTTGGTCAGTTAGGTAAAAAAATGTGTAGAAAGGAGACAAGCAGATAGGTGCTGAGGAAGCAAAAATTTCTTAGATTTAGGTTACTCCTTTATGATCCTCTGAGGGTACTTTTAAAATCTGAAATTAAAACTGTATCCGGCCTAAGGGTATTTTATTCTCAAGGCAAATTCCAGAACCTATGATTTTATTTCAGCTACCAACAAGAAGCCATCTTGGTTAAGTCCAGGAAACGCTGCTGAAGTCAACAAGGTTGCACAGTCTATGGAAAGGAAAAATAAATTGTTGACAGGAAGGAGGAAGAAGGAGGAACCTACATATTAAGTAAATTTGAAATTAATTACTGATGTCAGTTCATTTTGTCCTGGACAGGTGTCCACATTACCAAAACCACAGCAATTAACACATTTGTTGGCAGACTCAGACAGGCCAAGGACCAAAAGAGCATGGAAACTGGACAAATATCACAGCTCTATAGGTGGTCCGTGGTCCCTCCGAAAAAAAAAAAAAAAAAAAAAAGAAGGAAGATTATGAAACTTACACTGTTGGTTTGTATACTTCTAATGAAAGATAGAAGACATCTATTTCCAGGGCTCTCAAGGATGATCAAGCTTCACCCCACTAAATTCACCTTCGAAAAAGCCCTAACCTGCCTCCTTTTCCTCCTATACACATAAACACTTTTCAGAACCTTAAATTTATTGCCTCACAGTTACCTTCTGGTAAAGAAAAAAAAAAACAGCAATTTTCTGAAAAGTCAGAAAAAATACTTTTCTCACCAAAATGGCAGCAAAAGATGGTGAGGAGTTGTTGTGGGCAAAACATGAACTGGAAAAAATCTGCAAAAAAAATCTGCAAATTAAATAGTATGCCAAATACGCTCCTGATGATTGACCTCCATCTATATATCAATTTGAGATCTTTCTCCAGCTTTCTGAAATTCTCCAGAACCCTTGCTTTCAAAATGGGATTATGCTCACAAAGATCCCACAAAACTTTTTTATTTAGGCTCCCAGCAGTATTTTTCCCCTTCTCCTGCAAGTGGTGAAGGAAGAAATACATGATGGAGGACTCTTAGCAGATTTCATAAACCTGGAAAGCCATTTGGCATCAACAGAAAGCCAGGGATGAACTCCTCTAATGACATCAAAACCAAAAATAACAAGTAGGAACAAACCATTACCTCAAAAAATAAAAGCCACACCAGGCTTGATCAAAATAGAGCTAATAAATACCCTTGGCTACTCTATCTAGCAATCAGCTTTGAGTCAGCCTTCCATTTTTTTCAGCAACCCTTCTCTGAACTCCTATGAGGAAAGAAAGGGAAAGCAAAGCTGCATACCCTTTGAACAGAACAGCTGCCGTAAACTGCCAGGACATTTGCCATGACCCATTGAAGGATCACGAGACAGGTGTGGAAAAACACAGAGCATCGCCCTTTGTCTGGGGCACTGAACCTGCTCCTGAGGCACAGCCACAGGCACACTGTATTGACAAATGTACCAGTGGAGAGGGTCTTTAGGCAGCGCTGCAACTCAAATTATCTTCCAGGAAGTGGAGCAGAGAGTAAGGAAACAACAGTACAGACCAGATTCTTCACACTCACATGTTAGCCTCTTCCTGTTTTGTTAGTGGTAAAGGATGCTCTTGGCAATTTGAATTGCCACAGTAATACTAGGGAAAGCATTTAACATGCAGTAACTGCCTATCCACTGTAAAGAACTGACATATAATATAACTACAGATTTTAAACTGGGCTTGTACCATCTAATATCTCTGCTAAAGTCAGTAGCAGCGTTCCGTTATTCTGTGCTTGTCCCTGTTGTCTGAGGGAAAAAAACCAAGACACACACCTATAATGTTCTTTGCCCAGTCAGGTAGAAGCCCTTAAACTCATTTCATCTTTGTATTTTTTTCTTTTTCTTAAGTCTAGCCACTGCATAAGTCTTTCTTTTCCCCCCACAAAATAAATTATAAAATAATACATAATCATGTCTATGCTATTCTTAGTGTAACTCCACTTTATTAATTTTATTAAGAATATGAAAAAAATAAGCTTAAAGTGAATGCAAAGTATATGCGCGCAAATAACTTCCATCCGTATCTAATTCAATCAGCCAAATAAGAAACCCTTGTGGAAAAGCCATCAACTTTTACCCAAGAATGTCATTGATGACCAAATAAAAAAATGCTCACATTAACACAGAAAATCAACATTTTATACAGGAGCGTGTGTAAATGAAATATACAGCCTGGAATTTACAATATGTTCCAGTACAGTTATGGATAACGGTGCGGGGGAAGCAGGAGAAGGGAAGGAGTTCGGCTGGAGTGATTAAAGTGCACACATGAAAAAGACGAGTATTTTCTCAGCTGCAGCTGTGTTTTAGGTGGAGAGCACACACAAGGCTCTCTTCACTTTTTTTATTGGAATATTTAGGTGCTCGGGTAAAAGGAGGAAGTGGGATGGCTAAATGAATAGTGTGTGCTCACGAAGATTCAATCAAGGAATGGCAGCTCAGAACAATGAAGCCTCAGAAGCAGGCATAGAGGTTTAACAGTCCAAATGTTTGCACACGTGTACTTATGTCCAAAATTTAATCTGATAACCTGTCTTCAAGGTTTTCCAGTCCTGAGAGTTGAAAATGTCAATTTAGTAACTTGTTTAGCTTAATAGTTACTCAAATGCTATGAAAACCTACCGATACTGAAAATACTTCCTACCATCATGCTTGCTCTTATAAAGATGACAGACATCATATGTGAAAGTATAATATCCGATATATGGAAGAAAAGATGCCAAACGCTGCTAAGTGCCCTATGGTATCATTAGCTTATTCAGACTTACATCTCTTAGATGAAACCAATGCACTTAATGTTTAAAAGTCTGTAGTTTGGATACAAATAGATTTGTTTAAAAAATGTTTCCATGCACGCCTGATAAATATGCTGAATTTGCTGACTTCACACCAGGAATATCTTTATCTTTCAATTTATCGACATTTGCTATTTCCTGTACAGAATGAAGTTGCATGCTAATGAGGGGAGCACATGGTGCTCTAGTCACATTACCTGTGACAACTACCATTCAAGTGAGTTGGGTGAGTCAGAGAGGAAGATTTACTTTTTAATTTTATGTAGGCAGGCAACAATTTTTCTACAAAGAAAATTAACTACAGTCCCTGTTATTTTTGAGCAGGACTTTTTTCTAGAATTGCTTAATTCAGAAAGATACCGCTAAGGCAAACACAATCAAATAGTGAATCAAGAAGATTCAAGAAGTTAGTGCCTGAAGTTCTTCATTTCTCTATAGATCCGCCAGTACCCCACAGGAGCCTACCAGTTCCCCAACAGCATGTCTTGAAGCGTGACCTGAAGGGACCACCTCTGGTAGGAGGGGAAGGATTTAGCTTTGCTACTGGAGTGGAATCTATCCAATGTGAATATCCACTTCGGAATTGTAAATAATCATACCCATGTTTCTTAACCTTTTGATTTGGGAGGGTCTCCAAATTTCAAGGAGAGGAATTGGAAAAATCCTGCATGTACCTCTCCACCTTCCTCTCACTCCCAAGTAAGAAATGTTTCTCTAGTCTCTTGGGCCACATTCTGAAATCACTTTGCACAGAAAATTATCGAGCTAGAGTAAGAAGTGAGTAAAATTCGACTAAGGGCATTATGAGTTGGCCCTTTGGTAATTCGTCTCAGCCATACTTACTGCACAATGATGTCTATTTTAGACACTTGAAAAGCACACAGCAATCATCCAACAGAACATGTTCTGTACTGCATTAGGGCAACCCACAAGGTAATATAACCCACAAGAATAATTGTATTATAATTATTGAGGGGATCGAGTGCACCCGCAGTAAGTTTGCAGATGACACCAAGTTGGGCGGCAGTGTTGATCTGCTCGAGGGTAGGAAGGCTCTGCAGAGGGACCTGGACAGGCTGGATCGATGGGCCGAGGCCAACTGTATGAGATTCAACAAGGCCAAGTGCCGGGTCCTGCACTTCGGCCACAACAACCCCATGCAGCGCTACAGGCTTGGGGAAGAGTGGCTGGAAAGCTGCCTGGCGGCTGGAAGTATTTAAAAAACGGGTAGATGAGGCGCTTAGGGACATGGTTTAGTGGGCATGGTGGAGTTGGGTTGACGGTTGGACTCGATGATCTTGGAGGTCTCTTCCAACCTTAATGATTCTATGATTCTATAATTCACATCGAGAAGCTTGATAGTTACATTTGATTCCAGAAAGACTATGGCAACTCAGCAAGATCACTTAGCAGACAACTTAAGCCTATGGAATGTGTTGAAAGACTAGTGGACTCAATTTTTTTCCTAATATATTTAATGTATGAAACAATATTCCGTATCTCTTTTAATAATGTTTTATATTGTAATAATATAATAGTCCTGATCTATTTTTTCATCTTCCCACAGACCAACAAGAAGCTCAGAAAGAAACAGGGATTCTCCCTCTTGTTTTCTTTCTTACAGCTTTACAAGGAATAAAAGAACAGAGCAAAGCTTTTGAGTCATGTGGTTATTTTTATTCAGATGTATTCTACACTAACACAGTCTGACTCTTTCATAGTATAAAAAACATAGTGTATTTTTCTACTGAAGCAGTTTACCTGTCAGTGCCTTTAAGGGATTGGACACCTCATTAACACCTACTGTTACACAGGCAATATACACTACACAAATATCACAAAATGCCACTAAATATTATGGGACCTACTCTGCATGCCATAATCTGTAAGAAATCCATTATCATCTGTAAGAAATGATCTGGTGAGGCCAGCAGGAGGAGTACCTGTGACCTTCATGTATTAGACTATCAACATATCACTTTATTAAACAGACCTGGAGAAGGCCCTAAGTGCTAATGCCATGTGGCGAAGCACAGATTTAGAATTGTAAATTGGCACAAAAGCAGGAAATGGATAAAAATGCCAACATTTTTACTTTCTAATGTTGATTGGTTTGATGGGATGGAGAAAATGCCCTCAAACTTATTAAAATACATACACTTCACCATAAATTATAGAGAAGACTAAATTAAGCTTATATTCCATGCAGCCTTGCTTCTACTCTGCTAACAGATTAAAGATAACACAGAATTTTATGACATGACTACACAGCTTAAATGGGAGAAGGGACAAAAGCAGAGACAAAAATAAAGGAACAGGAGAGCTCCTCCAATGTAGACAGGAAGAGTGTGTCCTCTTTTAAAAACACACACTTTGAAAATGGTGTCATCAACTCACTACTTTCGAAAAAGAAAAGCCATCCTGAGGTCCAGTTCAGAAACAGAGCCGTTAAATAAACACATGCCTTAGCTGGCTTAAGTAAGCCAAGTATAACTTGGTACTCTGAAATTTGCTTACTCTGAGAAGCCTAGCTTATATATACAGCAGGAGGATGTGTTCATGTCACATGATGCAGAAGAAATCATTACATAAAGCCAAAACTGAGCAGTGACTTCAGGAAAGACACAGAACAATATGACCCATCTGCAGCCTAGAATTATTTCATGAGATCCTCCCCTTAAGCCCTGACTCCTAAATACAGCCAGAGCATAGGCCTCTCTCCCGAAAAGCTTACGCAGCAGCTGATGTGGGAGCTCCTAATCTTACATCTCAGCCTTTTCGCCAACAGAATTTGCAAACAGAGGAATGTTAATAAAAGCTACACACTAAATGTAGTCACTACATGAGGATTGCTAGCAACCCAAGTAACGTGAGAGAGCAGTGAGGGCCTACAATAGAGACAACAAGTGAGAACCCTGAAAACAGAGTCTTTAAGGGTATTGTGTACCCTCTAGTACTGTACCACTATGAACTACAGGTGTTAATGTGTTTGGAAGATATGCTGTTGCTTTTTCCAGCGAAGAAACACGTCAGAGGAAAGCGAATGCGTAAAGTCTGTCTCCCAAAGGAAGAGGTACCACGGGAGCTGAGCTCATCTAGAAAAACCACTGAAATCCAGGACCCAGCCCTGCTGAAACAGGGAAGGTGATCCCAGCTGAAACACTAAGACTATCCACCTTGTTTGTGGCTCTGCTGCAGAAAGCTTCTGGAACAGCACATGCTCTTTAAAGTCTTATCCCATAAGCCTGAGAAAACGACAGTAGGAAACCACCCATCAGGAGAATATGACTAGAATCTAGTGACTCCTGGTGAAAGCAAAAGAAAAGACTCAGAAGCGCTTTACCTATTTTAATATATAATAGTTTTGCAAGAAAGTCTTCTTTTTTTGCATTGAAAACAGACCACTATCAGAGACACAACGCTGAAATAACTAAGCTTTTGGTCCAATCCAGTATATCAATTCCTATGCAGTTTTGCTGTTACCACTTAGCCTGAAAATGTTGCAGTGATTTCACATTTGGATTATGTGGTCTGAATTGGAAAGCGCATTAAGATAAACAGTATTTCCTACCCCTCCTTCATTCCAATTGCAATGACCACGACATTAAATACATCATGGTATACAAGTAGAAATTAAATTAACAAAGTTGAGTCAATATGCTTTATAGAAAAAACATTCTATTTTCTCAAAGTTAAAAACACTCTTGGTACTCTTGGTATTCTTAAATTAAAAAAGTAACATCAAGATATTGAAACAGTGAAAAATTTCCCCTTCACCTACAACACTCTCACTATACAAATTGATGATTTATTGTGTTCTGTTACTCATAGTGTGTAAAAACCTCATGTGTATGAGAAAAGTAATATTTTGTTCTTGTTTTTAGAACAGCACAATTAGTGAAATTACTCCCACGAGCTAAGAAACTTTCTTTTTGCAAGGTCTTTTACAATAAAAAAATAAAAATCTGTCTTTTGTAAACTACCATGGTGACCTCTCCTGGTAGAAAAATATATGACCTCTAACCATGAAAACAATCAGATTAATCCTCAAAGGAGGAACTACACCTGGCCCATTTTATAGTTTGTTTTTTAATGCCATATTCTTAAAGATCTAGATGCCATTTACAAATCAAAACTGACACACAAACTACTAGATCATTAAGAAAACATTACAGCCTCCTGCTGTATAGGCAAAAGCCTATATAAAAGGCTTTGGCAATTTTTTAAAAATAATTTTTCAATAGAATCATCTTAGAGTAAGATAAAATTATAACTGTATAGATTAGGGAATTAAAATTTGAGACAAAGTGGAAAGATAAAACGTTACCTAAAAGTGACAGAATGAATGAAGCCTGAAAAAATAGATGGACATAAGCATGTGAAGGGTTTTATGCCTTTCTGGCATAATTTTTTTAAATAAAACCAAAAATTTCCATGGGAACTTTAAGTAAAAATACTCCTAAACACTTTTTTATTTTTAATCTCAGTCACTTAGCTACTGTGATCTTGGACTCAGACAACTTCAAGGTTTGCCTATGATCATGCAAAAAGTCCGTGCTAATACATCAGCAACTCTTTGAGAATAGCTCAAGACATTCTTTTCTTTTAACAACCACCCAACAATACTAACTATTGAAAATATATAAATTTGTTGTATAACATGCACACCCCTGAAAGAAAGCTTTATACATCAGGAAGCAGACATGTCCATGTACGTTTGATGACCTCCCAGAGAAGAAAGTGGCTGAAGAAGAAGCATAACTTTAAACACTACAGTAAATAAGATTTTAGAGGATTATTCTTAGAACAAGGAGTATAAAAGGAAGACTTACATACAAATTACAAATATTGAAAGTCAAAAAGAACAGTTAAGCAAGCAGAATTTTTGTAATGGAAGACATCATAAGCAATCAGCACCGATTTGATTGAGCTGTTGAAATCACAGGGAAAATTTCAACAAGTGAAAGCAAAAAGAAGTAAAATGGTTAGAACTCTGAGAAATATCGTCAATGGAAATAGAGTTGACCTTTGACAGGAATCCAAGGTAATGATAAAAGTGCATATATTTATTTTAAGAACAAGTAGGTTAAAACCAACTCTAGTATTTAAAGACTAACTTTTTCTTCTTTTAATTATTTATTACCAAACCATCTGTAAATATATCAATGAAGAAGTGAAGTGTGAAATTACTTCAAGCAGGTAGGGTTTCCAATTAAAAAGAAACAATACTATGCCTGTTCTCTAATTTCTCAGAATATGCATTTTGAAAGAATTTTATGTTAAAAAAAGAATAACAAGCAACAGGTAAGGATGATGGAACAAAAAGACAGCTGTCAGTTTTTGCCTTCTTCAGGATGAACACTCTTCAAAAGCCAGGTTTGTGTCAGACAAGTGCATGCAGATGCAGCTCTGCAGATTAGGCAGGAATCACAAACTCATTCTACACTCAGTCACACGGTATTTAAGAAGCACTTATGAAAACCATTGGGAAGGTAGCAGATAAACACAAGTAATAATTAGAAGTCAATTCTATCAAAGACAGAAAGTGAACAGTGTTGACTCAAGATTAAGTATTGACTTCAGGAAATCCCATAATCACTGTTCTTGACTTGTATTTGGAAGTAGCTATTAAAAAGGCAAGTGAACCCTGAGAAATATTTCTATGAGCACCAAAAGTGTCTAGAGAGTAATTAAGTAGGGGGGAAAGAAGAGACAGCTATTTAATAGGTTTTTTCTTCCCTGTTTTTACTGAAACTATTAATCTATTTTTTAAAAGGAATTTTAAACCAGTTCCAAAATTCTGATGCTCACATGCCTGTTGGGAACAGGCTTTACCATGTAGTCCACAAAAAGGCAAGAAAGCCACATTCCCTCCCCTACCCTCAAATCGTTACTCTTAGAACATATCATACACCCTGGTTACCCACCTGCTGGTACTCAGGCACGGCATGATAATTTGTGAGGCTGTATCTCAAGTTCATAAACACCATCCTGGGCAGGATAATTTCAGAAACTTGTTTTTAGAATACAATAGAGTAAGTTCTCCCTTTTCAGCAGTCCCAGTTACAGAACTGCCCATAGTCATCCCTCACACTGCTCTTCTGGCTAAGTATGCCGCTCAGTTTTGCCAATTTGTTCTGATGATTGAAATGGAGGATTTCTTAAGAGTGTACCTGCTCCAATATTTAGGGCATGAGATACTGGAAGAAATGCACAGGGACATCAGACAGGGGACTTAAAAGAGGCATGACAGACTTCTCCCAGAAATCAGATGTTAAGCACTTAGTGCACCAAATCATGATCTGACAACAGGCCACTAAAGGTGACATCATGGTGAAAGTTTGCCACAGACCACGTGATCAGGATAAGAAGGCAGACAGTCTTCTTTAAACAACTCAAGAAAGTTACTAGATCATGCCCTGGTTCTTACAGAGGACTTTAATTCAGCTAGCACCTGTTCAAAGAGCAACACAGTAAGATGCAAGCAATCTGAGAGATTTCTGGAGTGTTTCAGGAGTAACTTTTAGATACAGGTATTGAGTTGGCAACTGGGTATGAAACACAGCTGGATCTGCTGTTCAGATATACAAGGAAAAATTAGTTGGGGATATAATAATCAATGACAATGCCTTGGATGTAGCATCCAAGAAATAATGTAATTCAAGCTCCTGAATGGAGTACAGACCCTACACTTCAGGAGAGCAAACTTCCAGTTATTCAGGGAACTGATAGGTGGGATCCCATGGGAGACAGCTCTGAAGGGTCAACAAGCTCAGGATAGCTAGCAGGTCTTTAAAGACAACCTCCTCCACATGCAAGGAAGTGATGAAAGCTAACAACAGGAGAACAAGGGAAGTGATTATCCCCCTTTACTTAGCACTCATTAGATTGCACCTACAATACTGCACCTGTTTTATGCCACCACTACAAGAAAGACTTTGATAAACCAGAGCAAGTTCCGCATAGGACCATCAAGGTTGTCAGGGTGTTGGACCACATGTCCTATGAGGAGAGGCTGAGGGAACTGGACTTGTTCAGCCTGGAGAAATGAATGCATGGGGGACCTCTGAGCTGCCTCTCAATACATACAAGAAGGTTATTGAGAAGATGGAGCCAGGTTCTTAACAGCAGTGCATGGCAGGAAGATGAAAGAAAACAGACCATGGCAGAAGGATGAAAGACAACAAACTAAAATTGAAACAAGGGAGGTTCATACTGGATATAAGGAAAACCTGCTTCACCATGAGGGATGGTCAGGCATTGGAACAGGCTGCCCTGAAAAGCTACGCAGTCTCCATCCTGGGAGGTTTTCAAGACCTGATGGGATAATGCCCTGAGCAACCTGTTCTGATCTCATTACTGATCCTGTTTTGAGCAGGAGGTTGCACTAGAGACCTCCTGAGGTCCCTTCCAACATGAATTATTATCTGACTGTATGAAATAAAGAAACCACCAAGGCACATGGTTCCAGAGTTCTGTGTGATCCAGCATTTGCATACTATGACAAGTGGAGATGCTATTCCCTCCCATTACGCGATCTGTAACTAGAGTGGCCACAATTATTTTGGAAAAACCTATTTGCCCTTCCTGCTTGGCAAATTCCAATGTCTGCAGGAGCTGAAGAAAGGGGCAGGCAGTGCAAGTTTAGAAGGCAGACAGTAATGTAGTATGGCCTTAAGTGTTGCAAATACTTTATTCACAACTGTGGCCTGTTCCATTGCGCTTGTTTCCCCAGACATTGTACAAGAACTTTCTCATGCAGCAGATCCTAAATACTGATGAATAGACAAGTGAAAAAGCTCCCAACAGTACAGATCCAGAACCAAGGAAAGCAGGGGAAACTAGAGATTCCTTTTCATACCACACTACATGTAGCAATCTGAATAAAAAAACCTGCAAGTGCGTGTAAGTTTTGTGGATTGTGAAGTAACATATACATTGTTATTCTATCTAGGAGTCTTGTGATCCATTTTAAACACTATTTGAAACGCCAAGCTTCTCTCTGCAAATATAAAAAATTCAGGAGGAATTATGTTCTTCACTATCTATTCTGTTGGTGTTTATCAGCATGATTCATTGTGCCAATGCCACTGTCACTGCCCTCATTTGCTGGCTTGCTAAATAGTCAGAGGAGGAAAAAAAAAACCAACCAGGAATTAACAAAGATCATACAATGTATGCATATGGAAAAATTAAATTAGATTATCTCAGACAGAGCTGGCAAAAACCCTCCCAAGAGTGGCAGTGAATACACAAAATATTTGGTAGTACGAGAACAAAAACCTCCTTCAAATGACAGCATTTGCAAGTTCAATACAAGCAATTTCACCAGTCCTACTACCATGGAAGTAAACCAATTTTACCACAATGATGATCAGATGGAGATTTACATATTGTCTTTTCTTCATAAATGCAAAGAACAGAAGTTTCCTTTAAGCCCAAGCAAGGCCATCAAATACAGCAATTTACAGCATTTGGGGAGGCATAGCATCAGCCTGTATCGAAAGCTGTGGCTATGCAACATCTTCAATAGTCTCAAGGATGACAGATTGGTCTTAACATTCAAATGCAGGGCCAAAGAGTCATATTTTTTTCCTCCAGAATTCACTTGAATTTTCAGAGACTTGAAAACATATGCTTGTGGGGCGGAGGGAGGAGAGTAATGGTTTGGGGCTTTTTTTACTTTAAGTTCCAGCAACTGCTTCTTCAGCCCCCTTTTTCCATTCAAACTACAAACACTGCTTTGGAGGGCCTTCTTGATATGGTATTCCCTCCTTGGTATAGTCACATAGCTTGTCTGAATGATGAGAGGTTTCACACTTGACAAGAAATTATCTTACACCACCCAGATGTATTAAAAACATTAAAAAATTAAGTCTTTAAAACACAAGACTTTAGTGGCTTAGGACACATCTGCAGTTACATCTGTTACTAATGTGTCATATCTACCCCAGTGACACATATTATCTAAAATTGTATTTGGCACATCATCTTATCCTCTCTAAGAAAATACAAAAACATTTAAATGTCTACAAGTATCAGATGCTATCCTTCTTGTCAGGCCTTACCAACTTTCAACATTACAATTTTGAACTTGATCCTTCCCAACTGTTAATCTACCTCAATAAAATGAAAAGCAGTTTTTCCACAATTGGGAAAATACCACAAGCATCACACATTAGTACTTATTTGCTACTGACTAACAGGGCTATACAAAGAACTACAGGTTCCTTTGACTGGGAGAGAAACAAATCAATTTCATTTGAACTTGATCCAATAGATGCTTTGGTCCAATTTTTTTTCTCACCATACTGGCAGTCTCCGCTGTTCTCAAACACTTTCACAAGAGAGCAGAGTGGCATGGAAGGCAGAATACATAGGCATGTGTTTTCATATTTTGGTGAGAGAAACTCTCTCTGGTTACATGAACAGTCACCTATGATATGAAATAGATCAGAGTAATGACCTACAACAGAGTAAAGAGAGCAATGATCTCCAGGCTTCTGTGGGGTTAGCACTCTCCTGGGTAAAATGGGAGATGCAGTTTGAAATTCCTTCAAGTAAAGGTGGGGAGAAGTACTCCAAGCAGGAGTCTAGCCATTTAGCTACTAGAAACAAGAAACCTCACAACTCTATGAAAAAGAACTAATTTAATTAGCTCTAAAAGCAATCTTTCAAGTGTTGTAATTAAAGTGAACTTATTTCAGAGCAAACGCTAAGACTCACAGTTTTAAGACAAATGCTTTCTAGGCAAGTGAATCTACAGTAGCCAGCAGAACAGCTAACCTCTGCGCTGGCCGTTTCTAGGAAGCAGGCTGAGGAAACAGCAGGGAGGAAAATAAACTCAAAGAGGTATCCTCCGGGGTACGGTTGTAACACAAGGTGGCCAAGAAATTGTTCCAGCCCTGCCACTGACTATGCATGATTCATTTGTTAGATGATAACATCACTTAAAAATAGCTAGCAATGCTATGTGGGCACTATGCGGACCACACATCTTGTCTTCATCTAGTTATTTTTTGTTCAACAATATGTCTGCACATGCACATACCATCTACACAAAAACAATCAGCTAAGCATTGAATCCTTGCCAGTATTACTGTTTTGGGTGGTTATACTGACCTATAATCACTCTACATCTTTCAGTGAGTATGAGAAGGCTACATATGATTGGCAGAATGCTGCACTTTGTTTGACACTGAATATGGCTTAAAGGCCAAGCAACATTTGTAACAGGATTAACATTAATCAAAATCCCAAAATAACTCAGGGATCCTAATGATGGCTTAGTCAATTGCATGCAAAGGCTGCATACACTAATGTAGTCTAAGCCATAGGAAAACAAGTAAGTAACTGATTTTTATTTTCAAACCAGATGGAAAACCAAAATCCATCACATTAGAAGTCACCACTTAGCAAAAAAAAAAAATTACAATAAGAATACTGAGATTATCACACATTGAGATCAAAGGATTTGAGTGGCTAAAATACAGATATTGTGAGCAGCTGTTTAAAAGTGATTTACTCCATTTGTATCAAGAATGTTTCATCTCCATTCTTAACTTTCTACAGGTGAAGAGGGGCAGGGGGGAACAGAGGAGGAGCATTGTCTGGAGTCCTCATGCAAATTATTTGTACTTGTATTTCCCACCTACTTCAAATGAACACTTAAAAATATTGTATGTCTGTTGCAACAGTTTATAGATGGTTGCTGGATGTGACTTCACATTTTTAAGAGACTTAATAGCTCAGGACTGGTAACACAGTTCAGGTACATTTCATCTGTAAATTAGCCACTCAGTCCAGTGATTAAAAAATTGTTTCCTGGCTGCTGTGAAAACAATAAGCAACCTCTGTACACCTCCAAGTGAGCAGATTTTTCTATCACAGCACCTGTTGTTTAAATTACTACTTAAGAACCTAATACCAAGAAAAGGATATTAGATAAGCAACACAACGTCTTTATGCTTTTGCAAAACACCAAGTACGAAACTTAATGTATGCTCAAGAACCTGACACCCTAGTGGATTGCTAACAGCCGCAACAAGTTAAAAAGCACCAACTTCAAAGCCAAATCATTGATGCATAGAAGTGTGATAGAAGCTCTTCCTTCCTGTTCTATATACTGGCAAACTAGTCTGACAGAAATCACTTACCCCCAAGATTCAGATACTTCTGAAGAGCATGGTTCTTGGCCAATTTTTTACCATAAGA
>NW_008824864.1:2803722-2811741 GCF_000699105.1 Pygoscelis adeliae | reverse complement strand
TTCCTGCCTGTAGAATATCCTGTTCCACACTGCATAAGACTGATGAACACCAGTTGTCCACTATAAGAGCTACAGGGTACAGTTTCATACCTTATGAAAAGCAAATTTATAAAAACTGTTAATCTATCAAGTACCCTCGTAGTTTACGGATCTAGAAAATAATCATCCCCATTGAACTATGACCTTCCTTTAATGAAAGCAGGTACTATTTTAAATAACCTGGTAGCATACTTCGCATGAGGATTTTTAACAGTTATCTTCCCTGTTCACCTAAAGCAAGTTAGTCAAACTGATTAGAGTCTTTCCCAAAAAAGTTCACTTACCATCCAGAAAAGGGTTCCAGTGGCAAATTCAGAATAATGGTCTATAGTAGATAGTACACTGAATATTAAACAAATCAGCACCAAGAGAAATCTGTAAAAAGAAAACAGTGTTTAGTGACTCATCAAGTTGAACTGTAAATCTAAATCTAGTTTTAGCTCTCTCATTCACAGAATTTTTTCATCACCAGTACTTTGTGTTTAATCAGTTAATTCTTCCTAGTCAAGTGAATATCATCATTTTGCATTCAATAACTTTTAAGAAACATGGAATAAAAATGACAGGAAGGCTGAACACAGTTAAATCAATAGGTAAAACTCACATTATCAAGCATAATTTCCCACAGAAGCTTGTCATAGTGAATGTTTCATGTTCCACTGATTGCTATATAGCTTATGTGCTGCAGTAGAAAGGTATCATAATTGATAATGCATTAATTAAAGTAGAATTAGACATATGACTGGAGTGAGGAACAGTAACTTTAATGAAAAATGTTCCATTAAATGCATTCGATAAATTCAAAGCATACATAAATACAGAAGAAATGGCTACTACCACAGTATTTCTAGTATCACCATTCAGATCAAGAAAAAAATTCGGAAGTCTCAAAATATATACTCCTGCCCCAAAAAATAGTTTAAAAAAGCAAAACTGAAAAGTCATGAGAATTGGAAAACAAAATGTACAGTTGAATCCTAGTTGATTAAATGCTTAAATGCTGGCAGAATACCCATTACTTTGACATGTACAATGTCTCGGCCATCTTTCCACCACTGGTAACATGTTAAACATTTAAACAATTGGTGAAAATAAATGATGTATGAAGAACTCTGATGGACAGACCAGAAAGACAGACTTCTGATACGTTTGCACTACAGTTTTCACCACCTCTTAAGGTCATGCAGAAAACAAGAGAAAAGTAAGAAAACTGAAATTTCTTCCACTAACAGCCAGAAACATTCCCTCTTGTGTACCAGCTCTTCCAGCTGTCCTTTCCTCTGATTCCATGCCAAGAGGCTGTATCTAAACTCCTGAGCTCCCAAACCAGCAATTAAAACCTTAACAGTCCTGCATATGACGAGACATTTTTCCAATGAGAAACCCTTCTGAAGAAGATAAACACTATTGACAAGGCTAGTTCAAGAACTTCAAAGCAAATGACAGACTAACAGCCCTGGTGGCTGTACTATTAAAATTGTGAGATTTCAGCAAACAGAAATAAACAAACTACACCTACTGTGCTTTTGGTAGCTTTTACATGAAAAATATAGGAGGAAGAGCTTATCATGAAGGGGCAAAATTCATGTTCAACCTAGAGACCAGTGACAAAATGAATTCCTTAGGATTCTATTCAGGGACTTGCCCTGGTCAACATTTTTATCAGTGTTCCAGAAAAGGAAATGAAATGCACCTCATCGAGTCCACACACGACACTAAACCAGGGGTTCAGTCAATAAACCTGAGGGCAGAGCCACTGGTTAGAGGTGCCTGGACAGGCTAAGGAACAAGCCTGCAGGAATCTCATAAAACGCAACATGAACAAATGTCAAGTCCTGCACATAGTATGGGGCAGGCCCAAACCCACACTGGATGAAGACTGCCCGTATCTTGGGCTGCCTCCCCTGTAGCCCTGACAGCATGTGAAGGGCAGTGATGGTTCCCTTTTGCCGGACTACACCTGGGGTGGTGCACACAGATGGGTCCCCAGGGTACAGCACAGAGGTGACAAACCGGAGGCAGCTTGGCAGAGGGCAAAAGCAGCATGAGGACAACCCTGACCCAGCATGAGCTGGGACAGATGCCACTGCCCTAATGGCAGGGGAAGCCCTGCCCCTACTGCCCACCATGTGTTCCACTTGCCCCAAAATCCTGTACATCTTCCAGTCACCTCGTCTGTTCCCCTCACCTATTTCTACCCCCAGGGGTTGCCATTTTGTAAGACACCATACACCGCTTTTTCACAGACTGCCCTGTGACTGGCTGATAGGACCACTTGCCCCTTCCTGTCTACATCAGAAAGGCACCAAAGCGGGACACTCCTGCCTATGATATACTTGGGGAAAATTAACTTGAATTATTGGCAGTTAAAATAGATTTGGACAGTGAGGAAAAAAGAAAACTAAAACACCTCCCCCCCCTTCCTTTCCCAGGCTCAACTCCTCTCCTTCATTCCCAGCTCTTCTACCTTCCTCCCTCACACGTGCCCCGAGCGGTGCAGGGGGATGGGAAATGGGGGGGTTGTCGTCAGTCCATAACACTTTGACTCTGCCCCTCCTTCCTCCTCCTCACACTGTTCCCCTGCTCCAGTGTGGGTCCTTCCACAGGCTGCAGCCCTTCAGAATAAACCTGCTCCAGCATGATCTCTCCAGAGGCTGCAGGGGAATTTCTGCTCTGGAACTTGGAGCACCTCGTCCCCCTCTTCCTGCTCCTCTCACCTTGGTGCTTGCAGGGCTGTTTCTCACACTTTTTTTTCCCCTCTCGCCTCACAGCCTATGCTGTGTTTTTGGCCTTTCCTAAATGTGTTTTTGGCCTTTCCTAAATGTGTTTTCCCAGAGGCACCCCACCCATGGCTGAGGGGCTCAGCTGTGCCCTGCGGCCGGTCCATCGGAGCCCGCTGGAACCGGCTGTGTCTGGCATGGGGCAGCCCCGGCCCCTCCTCACAGAGACCGCCCCTGCAGCCACCCCTGCCAGCACCGCACCTGGGCACCAAAACCCGATACAACAATATAAAATATGGAATATAGAACATAGAAACTAAATATAAGTATACATATAAATATAGATATAAGGGAAGCTACAAATAGGCATATGTTACTTATTTACTCATAGATGCGCTTTATATATATACACACGCTATAGAGTATATATATTTATATCTGTGTTTACATAGCGTATATACACATATGTAGATAAATAAATTATATATAACATATCAGAAAAAGCATAGGCATATAGTGTATAAAACATGCTAAGAGCTAATGAAATGAATAATTACTATTTAAATGTGAATAGAAAGTTCATTAACACAAGTAAAAGGCAGGTTCAGCACCCACCGCTTTACAAGGCAGCTGAACAAGCACGAACATGTATGATCTGGGGGAAGTCCACAAGGGTGGGGGGCACCAGCACACTGGGGGGACAGGAACAAGTTGGAAGATGCCTAAGGACTGCCCCCGGCACAGACCCCTCTGCGTGGAAAGCAGAGACCTGTCCTGTGAGCTGCACCAAGAGACCCCCGTGTCCAGCCCCAGACAGCCAGGATGGCTGTGGCCACCCCATGTAATTGGGCAGTTGCTGGGCTCGGCATGGCGCTGCGTGGCTTGGGCAATGCTGACTGTGAAAACGGGAACCCCTAACCGAATGGGGCCGGGTCTCATGACACAGTACTTCATACTTTATGTATGACACAATGTCCTTCAACATCTGTTACAAATGAAACCCAATCACAATGATGCAATGCAAATCTTGCAGCTTGCAGCGTTGATGGTACAGGAAGGATGAACTTTGATTTTGCCCATCCTAGGATATTACTTTGGGTTTTCCAAAAGGCGAGAAAGTATGTTTTTCTCCTCCAGCAAAGCTGAATAACGCTCCGATTCTCTTGATTATGGGATTCAGTTTAATTACCACTGGATCAACTCCTCTGTGAACATTTTCTGCTCCAATAAGTAGAAAGAGAGAGAAAGACAGATTTATCCCCAGAGTTCCTGATAACATAGTGACTCGTGTTGAGGAGCTTTGCGGCATTCACTCTACAAACCATCACAACAATAAACACTAGAGACTAAAACTTCCGTGAATAGAAATAGGACATGAATTAGTTCCTCACATCCAAGCCCCAAAGGCAAGAACAATAAGTCTAGATCAGGTACAGCAGATATAAGAAATGAAGCATGCTCTTCGGGCCAAATACACTACTTAGAAGTCAGTATAATCATATTGATTCATTATTTACATACAATATCCATTAACACTAAATTTTTAGTAGCCTAAATAAAATGGTGCCAGTTTTGAATTCCAAATGGGATTCACCTTTCACTAATAAAAAGCTAAAAGTTACCAGAGTCATTAAGGTAACTGATATTTTATGCTTCCTAACAAAGTAATTGGCTGTCAGGGAGCAGTGAGAGTGACGCTGCTCCATTAACGTCAGGCAGCAAGGGTGACAGCAGCACAGGCAAGGCCATCCCCTAACTCACCGGGATGCAGATTTGCAATACCTAAGGAGGGCTGAGGTGGCAAGAGCAACCAGCTCCACCAGCCCTTCAGTGATTTGTCACACAAGGTGAGATAGGGAGGCAGGTCCAGCGTCCATTCAAGAAGCCCAGGCAAGAACAGCAAGGGACATGACTGTAACATAGGTCCAAGGTCTGTCCAAGAGACAGGGACTGGTACAAGACTGGAGACAAAGCTACCTACAACACAGATTCAGGTTTAGCACTTGCAAAGAACTACTTGTGTATGGAAATACCCAGAATACCTGTTTGTCTCAGATGGAAGGTAGACTGAGCCAATATTCTTTATGCAGCACATTCAAACCACAACTAGAACCAGGGAAAACTGGAGAATGCTAATATCAATGGACACACAAGGGCCCTTCAGCTTTCCTTTTCCTCTCGTAGGAATGCTTCACATTTTTAGACTGCCTCAGGATCCCCAGGAACACTGAACAGAGGATAATGGACGCTGAAAACAATTCTCATTCACATAACTGGTATGCTTGGTCCAGTCATTCACATACTGCAAGTCAACTGCATGTACGTGCTAACACAGGCAAAGAGAGACAGTTGTTTCTCAGCTGCCACACAGACAACAGCTGACTTTGTTTGAGCCTAGAATTTGATTTGAAGATACAAAAAAAATCCTGCTTAATGTCTGAAGTCAAAGGGAAAGCATGATGCAAGAGAAACTGAAGCAAACAAACTTCTTACCAGAAAGGTTAGGGTTTTTTTTTTAAAAAAAGGATAAAATCCCCATCTTTTTTATGTGGTTGTTTCTTGAAAACAACATAGAGTCCAAATTCAGCATATGACCCTTTTTAATAAAACTGGATAATCAAACATTACATAAAGCAAAAATCTATACACTTTTGCAGACAAAAGAATATGAATGAGTCTTTAGTTCAACAATATCAAGCAGCTAAGTTAGCATGTTTATAGTTAATATTTCAATGCTTGCCAAGGCATTCAAGCATGGCCAGCAGGTTGAGGGAAGTAAGCCCTCTCCTCTGCTCAGCACTAGTAAGACTGTGCTGGGGGGGCTGGGCCCCAGTTTGGGCTCCCCAGTGTCTACAGGCAGCAACAGCAGGGAGCGACTCTGTTAGGGGGTCCTCAGGATGGGGCCAGGCCTGGACCACATGACCTGCATGGGAAGGCCAACAGCACTTCCCATGACACAGGAGCAACCTTCCTCTCTGGCAAGGAATATGGCCCACAGGAACAGTCCCCAGGAAAGCAGCCCTCAGCCCATCGGCTCCCTGCCCTTCCATAGTGGGGCAACCTCCACTCCACAACCTCACTTGGGGTAGAACCAGCTATGTCCCGCCCCTTGGGGTGGGGACCAAGCCATGCATGAAATTGTAATGGCCTCCTGATGTCACCAGTGGTCTAACTGAAGCCATTTCCAGACTGTTACAACGAAGGCCTCCAGTGGTGGTGGGAGACTGCCACAGGGATCATGGTGTCCCTTCTTGCTCAGCAAGGGTTTCTGGCAGCTATGAGTCAGATGGGGTGACTGTGGGAGAGGAGAAAGGACACACAGAGGAGGAGGAGCAAGGTGGGGAAAACCACGAGGGACAAATGAGCTTCCCTCTTCCAAGCAGCAGCAGCCCTGCAGCCCATCTAAGACAACTCACCCCAAGACAAGCTGCTGTTTTTGGATGAGCTGGAGGGGTAGCCACTGTCACGACATGTCACCATGGCTGAGGTCCCCCCAAGAAGAGGAAGCAACAGATGACCCTGCAAGACGGCCATCACCTCTCCTCCCCACCAGCCTGGGCGCAGCTCCCTCAGCAAGCCCACCATGGCTCAGTCAGTATCTACTTGCAAGGCTGAGCATACTGTGCAGCAGTGGCAAAGGCTCTCCAATGGCTCTTGTCCACTGCCAGAACTGGGACAGGGATATCACCTGGGTGACAGCTATTGCTCCTACTCCTCTTGCATCCCTTTAGGGGTCATTCAGGGAGGACAATGCACCTAGCACAAGCCTTGGACATTCACTGGAAACCATGATCATCTCACCTGACTTTCCTTCACCACCACCTCTAGCTAATTTCTCCATTTCTCTCCATCACTTAATGACAACTCCATTTCTTTAGTATCCTCCCCCTGCATAGGTTTCTGACACCTACTTGCACTTTTAAAAGTTCTCTACCAATTACTTACTGTTACAGTATAATTACTGCGTAGTTACTGGAGTTAGTCGAAGTACACATACTTTATAGTTGCTGTTTTCTATAAAGCAGAAAATCAAATCTGCACAGGGCAATTCTGTGTTATGCTCATCTCAGGAATTTGTGTGATTAGATTCTGTTCTTAGGTTATTTTTAACTATTTCTGTCCGCTACAGGTGTGAAAGTTATTTAGTTGAACTCTTAGTCTCCCTTCAGACCTTGTTTAAGTGATGGGTAGCAAATGGTACATCTCTAATACGCTGAAACAGTAGCTACCTTGGTGAGAGAGTTTACAGTGGCAGCCCAGGCACTTCATGTGTAAGTTTAGTTACTACAGAAACAATTAAGGCTGTGGGCTTTTTGTAAATTAGTACTGTGAAATGGAAGGGAAAAAGATCATCTAGATAGATGTATTTTTAAAATTCTTTTGGGGATGAGCTTGCAAAGATAATGGCTCCTCTCTGTTTACTCTGAACTGTGAGCTCTGCTGGGATAAGAACAGCTATCCACCGCTATGTATTTTGTTTCAGGTATTACTGTAAAGTAGGTTTTCAGATGCTTTCAGGTAAGTGTGGTACCTTAATATTGTAAGATGATAACTAAAAAGAAAATAGCACTAATACTTATCATGTAAGTTTGGGGTTTCTACAGAAGTAAAAGTCTAACCAGTCTAAATTATTTGATTGGCAAAACTTAGGGATTCAGAAACAGAACCCTTGAAAATCAGACATGCAATTCCACTATGCATGCTACAGGAAACAGAAAGCAATAATAAATGCCATTCTTTCCAGCTTTGTAAATGATAACTCACAAGGAATTAGACAGAATGCTGATGTTTATTATAATGCTTTAAGGTAATTCTCTATAGTACTTTTTTGTTTTCATCACCTTAATAAACATTTTAAATTGTTTTCATTATCTTTATCTAGCCGATTTATTTCAGTACAAATCAAAATTTGGGATTTAAAACATTACTCCTATCTAACACAAAACATAAAATGGTCTTCCTTTTTTTCTTTTAAAAATATAATGGGAATATAATAGAAAAGGAACTGTATAAATTAAGTAATAATAATAATAAAGTAATAATTAAGTCAAGTCAATGTGAAGGATGACTTACCATTCCTTATAATGGGTGGGAAAATCGATAGCCCAGCTCAAGTGCATCTACACCAATGCACGCAGCATGGGCGGCAAGCAGGAGGAGCTGGAAATCATTGTGCAGCGGGAGAGATATGACTTAGTCGCCATCACAGAAACATGGTGGGGTGACTCTCACGATTGGAGTGCTGCAATGGATGGCTATA
>NW_008824864.1:2796377-2802180 GCF_000699105.1 Pygoscelis adeliae | reverse complement strand
GGGTCTGGAGAACAAGTCTTCTGAGGAGCGGCTGAGGGAACTGGGGTTGTTTAGCCTGGAGAAAAGGAGGCTGAGGGGAGACCTCATTGCTCTCTACAACTACCTGAAAGGAGGTTGTAGCGAGGTGGGTGTCAGTCTCTTTTCCCAAGTAACTAGCGATAGGATGAGAGGAAATGGCCTCAAGTTGCGCCAGGGGAGGTTTAGATTGGACATGAAGAAAAATTTCTTATTGGAACAGGCTGCCCAGGGAAGCAGTTGAGTCACCATCCCTGGAAGTAGTCTTTTAGATGTGTAGATGAGGTGCTTAGGGACATGGTTTAGTGGGCATAGTGGTGTTGAGTTGACCGTTAGACTTGATGATCTTAGAGCTCTTTTCCAACCTTAATGATTCTATGATTCTATGATTCTATGATAATAGAAGAATGATTAAGAAAACCAGTCTCATAAACTGTAATGCTTGTGAGCTCTTCTTGCAGGTAGCTTTTATTTCCAGTGCTCAGTTGCTACTACAAATCACAGTAAATACGTGGTCAATTCCCAGTCCAACTTATCTGGAGTTGCCAATGGACCCTGTTATCAGCACCCTGCTCTGCCCACTCTACTTGGGTGCTGTGGATTAAAACAGGCACCCTGTTGGTGAGGACACTGTCCGTGCTTATGGTGGGGTCAGTCTCTGCTCCTGGTTCACTCTCTCTCATGGAGTAGCCCTGACCTTGCTGCACCCTGACAAACCCATAGGAAAAAGCAGCAGAAAGAGATTGTTATGCAGAGTCACAGGAAGGAACGGTCACATACCACCCCAACCTCCCACAATGCCCATCATCTTTATGGAAGAATTTTGATGGATTGAGTGTAACCTGTGCTGAATATACAAAAAGTTGAAACCAGAGATGGGGGAGGATGGGGGTTTAATGCGTGTGACTGTTTGTGGTGGTCTCTTTTTTCAATAACCGAATCAGTGATGAGAAGTTTGTGTTGTTTGGCAACAAATCCCTCAGAATTCTCTGGCTCAAGACTGTTCTGCCTGTGACTCCAGGCTCCTAGCCAGGTTGTTTGGGTGTTGTTCTGGGAGGTGGAAGATGTGGGTATGAATCTCCTCAGCCTCAGAAGGGTGTTAAGCCCAAGCACATGCTTTAGCTCCGAAGCAGAAGCAGCAGGAGCTAGTCATTAGCACCAAGTAGAAAGACTGGGCCAAACACAGGGGAATGATTTTAGGCACCTATTTGTAAGGAGGCGGCTTCAGATTGTAAAACCTGTTCTTACCTAGGCATACAGTTCAAGGCTGTTGGTTCTATCCCAAGGGTCTGACATCTTGATCTACTGGTAGAATTAATAAACAAATAAAAATTATACTGCATTGATTTCCAAAGGTTCCAACTGTTTCCAAAACAGTTCAGGTTTTTTTCTGAAAACTGCTCAAAGGAGACTAAGTCACCTACAGAAGCAAGCTTTTTGAGGTTGCTACCTAACCCCTCAATCTTCCGGATGCCTTCAGTAAACTTCTCCTGACACCCAGCTGCTATGTGGTTCTCTTGAACTCTGTTCCTGAGTATGCCCTGCATTGGCTTTGTCTTAACTGAGAGCCAGCTGGTAAAGGCCTAAGATTCAGCAGCACTGTGTAAAAGAACAAGCCAAACGTGCGCTGCCAGGAGTAAAGCCGAGAAGGAGCCAATGGGGAAACATGTTTATCATGCTTACTGAAAATTAAATTCTGATTTCTGTGACTCTCTCGTATTTGGGAAGCTGTTTCACCACTTTTGATGGTGTTAATGAAGAAAAACAGGTTTGTGGTGGGCATCTTAATGATTTCTAGTTCTTCATTAATGGCAAATACCCGGGGCTGAAATGGTTTTAGAAAAAATAAGGCTGAAAGGGAAGAGAGATCCAGATAACATATCCTAGTCAAGGCTAGCAGCGCTTTTAGCATGGGACAGATCTTAGCCACGTTCTTATTATTTACTTAGTTACACAGCCTGTCACCCAATCCTGCTAATTCTTTCACTTCAACATACACAAGTGGCCGAGCATATTATTCAGCAGTTTTACTTCCAGCCCCAAATGTTTATCTCTTTGAAAATGGTGGTATGTATAAGGGGTACATACCTGTCCAAGAGAGAGATCTGTCCAAGTCATAATAAAACTGATATATTGCTTTAATGAGCCACTACGCTGACCAAAGATAAGCCAGCCAGCAGAGGGGGCAAAAGTCCCACTTTCTTCCCGTAGGCAGTATTACTGGAGAGTGATACTCCAAAAAAAAACAAACCCCAGAGCAAACCGTTGAGACACTGAAATACAAGCCAGCCTTTTTCAAATGGAAAAGAGCAAGTTGATAAGGAGTTTACAGCGTTAGTGTATTGCCAGCGTCCAACACTAGAAGAGTATAGGCATGGGAATATGCAAATCTTTAGCCCTTTGTTAACACAGTAGCACTGCTTTCCATGTAAAGAAAATGCAGATATAAAAGTAAGGTAACCACGGTTGTAAGATTCCCCTTTTCTTCTTGCATTTAATATGAGAGGAGTACATTAGTACACAGAAGCCCTCACAGGCACTGAGTGCCCCACTCGGTTGGATGCTGTGCTCCATCAGGCAGTTTCTTTATCCAGACAGCTTTTACTTCCAATTAGCAATCCCAGTGCTGCAGTGAGATCAGGACAGTCTCAAAAGCATACAGAACTTGGATCTCTTGAAGCTCAGACCATCCTCCAGTCAATAGTCACGGGCACACAGGAACTTTGCTGGTCCCTGAAATAACCACATCAAACAACTCAAGCATAAATTTACCAAGCACTTCTTGAAACTAGTCTGTCTGTTGATTCTCATCTTTTTTATCAGACTGGTGTTCCACTCCTACCGCTATTACAGATCTTATTGCTAGGCAAAATGAATGTATAAAGGTATGGAAAGCTTCCTCTGAGTACAGCCCCTTAATTTCTTCCAGATCCCTGCCAGTTACCTCCTTTCAAAATCTCTTTGTCTTCTTTTACTGCCCTCACTAGTAATAAATAAAAAGCCAGGGGTAATTCACATTCTAATACTGTCTATCAAGATACTGAGGATGACAGTGCACTTCACACCTTTTCTCCTTTTCCACTCTAAGTTAAACAGAGAGAAGAACTGGATATTCTTACATTATCACTACATCTTCAACCACATCTCCTATTAGGCCTCAGAAAAAGTAACCAAATTTGTAAACCTCAAAAAAAAGAGGTTTACAAACAGAGGTTTACAAAAAAACTGAGAAAAAGGTGATGCAAAGTGCCAAGATGTATGTGCATAAGGATGTATAAGGGAGGACAATCGGTGCCATTCATTTATTCAACTGTCCAAAGGCTGCTAATACAGCCTGCAAGTTCTGTAACTTCCAGCTAATTGTTGCACCCCTCTTGTATTTATGTGTTGAGACTCACTCTCTCTCTTTTTCCATTTCCAAAACACACATTAAAACCATTCAAAGGACCCTTTAAATTCAGTTAATTTATGGCACTATATATTCTCGCCAGTGAGTGTCACTCCGTCCCAGTGAATAACAAAGGCATCATTTTGCTAGCACAGGATAGGCTAGACATTGTACGGATAAAGTATCATGTCCTCACATAAAATGCATTTATTTGAAAGGTAGAATCACTGCTGATCACTTTTGGTCATAAAAGATCAAGACTTGCTTTTTGCAAGAGGGGGAGGGTTAGCTTCAGAGCACCTGGATATATTCCAGTCTCAATAATCTCCTTTCCCAAATTCAAATCGTAATGTAAAATGCTCCTGGTAATGTCAAGCAGCAAGTTTTTCTCTTTGTACACTACACTATTAACAACTTCAAGCACTGAAGTGCCCACATCTAGTGACCGTTGTCACTTCTGTCAACTGCATGACACAACAAAATGATACCTACAAAGCGTATGAAAGTTAAAGCTATCGGTGAAGACACGCTTGAGACTGGCATTCAGAGCAAGGCAGGCAAGGATGGTATCAGCTCTAAGCAGTACTAGACTACCATACTGTGTTATTCCAAGACAGCTCAAAGTAGGGATGGATGGGCTTGAGACTTGACTTTGATTCCAAAAAATGATAAATTATTACAGCCTGTTTACTGGGACCTGGAAGAATAACAAGCCTGGCATAGAAATGTTAGGTAATGTCAGAAAGCCTGATATTCAGCTTGAATGCCAGAAAGCACAAGGAGACTTTAGCAACTAACATCATGATGGGGAAATGAGTGGTTTCTTTGTCCAAGTGATAAAAAGCCATGCTAAGCAGTGGCAAAAGCAACTGAACCGTAAGCATGAGGGCAGCTCACATGAGGCGAGTACAGATTAAGTTGCAGTGAGGACAAAGTCAAAGATAACTGCAGACTAATGACTGAGTAAGGGCATCAGGTTCCTCACAATTACCAACAGCAAGAACAGCAACAACAAAAAAAAAACAAACCCCAAACAAAAAGCAAGTAAGCTCAGTTCAAAGGCACTTCACCTGGTCAACCAGCAAGCCATGAACTGATAGTAAAGATGTTGTTCCAGCAATCTCTAATCACAGCAAAGCTCTGGCACAGAAGGTTTAGAAAAGAAGACGGTACAATAATTTGTCTGGAATTAGAGACATGTGCTGCAGGTATCGGTCTGTTGCACTGCTCAGCAGCAAACTGCAGTGGCAGCATCCTTGCAAGTAGTTTGTCACCAGAGAAAGCTGTGTTTTATAAAAAACGTTCTCTTCTTATTGAACCCACCTTGGCTGAAAGATACAGCCATCAAGTGTCCTCAGTTGTAAATCCTAAACCAATCCCAGTGATTTTTCAGTTTTATGTGATGGAAAGACCATACTTATTTTCCAGTTAGGCAATTTATGTGGGGAGAAAAGAAGTGTTAATAGACATTAAAACTGCTAATAATTACCCAGACAATTGCCAAGGCCATGTGAGGCCCATGTCAGGGCACTGATCTCAGCCTGTCCCAGCCCCCGGGGAGAGGCCCAATGCCTGGGGCTGGGACTGCCCTGGCTGTCTCCCCGTCCTGCCCTGCTCCCTGGCTGGTGTTGTGCGATGGGTTCTGGCTGCAAGGTCCTGCCCTGCTGGCCCTGGGGAGACCCCGATGCTTCCCAGGCCCTGGGGAAGCCTCCGGCCCCCGCCGAGCCCTGACAGCATCCACCCATTCCTCGCCAGGCAGGAGAGGACTAACTGCTCCTACTGATCCCCTTTCTGCACTGTAACACTGTGTTACTGCTTCCATGTGAAGCTTTCAAATTGCACTGAAACAGGTACTTTTGTAGAATTGTTTTTAAATCCATTGCCCTATACTGAAGCCTTTCGGTGAGCTACGAAACTGTGCTTACTGAATGCTCAGCTGCTGTTTTAGGCTGCAGCTGCTATTTATTACACCAAAGGTGAATTGAGTTTTCCTAAGTGAGTAACAACAAAATGCCACGGAAGTGAAGGCATGATCTGGGCTTGATCGTGTCCTCCTAGTTCCAAAATATCTCATGGATTAATGAGGAGCCTTTTCCTAGGTTGCCTGGTAGAATCTGTACTATTAGATACCAGAACCTAGAAATTACTTTTCACAGCTGTGATTTTACCATAATGTAGGTTTTTCTTGATGAACAGCTGTTTTAATTGTTGACTATACCAACTGTACTGGTACGTAAGGATTTAGTATTTTAAAAAATCATCTGAAGAGTACATGCAACCCTTTCTAATAAAAAAAATAGAAACCACCATGCACACACAGGAGAGAAAAGCCTTACATAGCAATCTTATGGAAGCCTTTATAAAAATACTGCTTCTTTAGCTACCGCTGGATTAAGGCAT
>NW_008824864.1:2793316-2796346 GCF_000699105.1 Pygoscelis adeliae | reverse complement strand
CACACACAAAGCCTAACTGAGTGACTGCAGCACACCTACCTCTTGAGCTGAATTACAGAACATACTACCAGCATATCACCTAGACTGCTGAATAGCATTTTGCTTCCTGATGTATTAGTGAGAGAAAGCACAAATCCCATGATCCGACACAGTTTTGCCAATACTGCATGACTGCTAACATGTGATTATTCATTCAAAATGAGAATATTTTGGGGAGTATGAGACAGACAAATGTTATAAATCAAGCCTGACTTAAGAAGATTCTTAAGAAATTAAGAGTGGGGCTCAGACTGAAGAAAGCAGCTAGGCACTATTCAGATCTCAGTTCATTACGATGGGAAAAAGGGCAAAAAGGAAAAGAAGAGATATACCTGTTTTAGTTTTTGTAACCTGTTTAAGATGGTCTGCTTATATACAAGAAAAGGGTTCCCACCATGATGAATTTCCATTCAGAACTATTATTTGATGCTTTTTACAGCTTTCTAAGCATGTAATATGCACTTGGTCAAAGGACTGGAGCACTGTATTTTCCTCTATATGAAGGGAGAGTAATTCCTGGCAAAGGGCTATGATGGAGGATTAGAGGGGGAAGCTAATGTGTAAAATGGCCATGGCAAAATAAAATCTCTGACTGAAGTGCCTCAAGCTGTCCATCGGGATTTTACTCACTTGGTAATTTCTTGTGCTTCTGTCGTCTTGTTTTGATGATAAAGATTCTTTTCTGTTCATGGTGTGGTTTTCTCATCTCATTTCCTTCCATAGTTTTTGCAGCTAAAACGGGTATCTTCTACAGAGACAGTGAATTCTGGACACCATTTTAGATGCCAAAAGACAACAGTAACCCGTTTTGCAGGTAATACCTGCAGCTCACTTTAATTTCTGTTATAACCATAAATGGTCATCACTTCTAAAAATTAAGATTATAGGATAAATTATTAAATTTAATATTGCAAATAGTAACATATTTTGATATATTGAATTTTTTATTGAGACTAAAATATCATAAACATTAACAACACTTGGAAGGTTCTTTATCTTCTTATTTTTTAGCTTTTAGAGTTAAAACAGTGAAAGCTAAAAATGTATATAATTAAATTTAAATAGCTGTACTGTTAATATAATATTGATTCTAGGAATCAGTACAACTAAGAAAGACGTAAAACAGGTTCAGATTTTTATCTTGAATATCAAGATAAAATAAAGGTAAAAATCCCAAAATAGAACCATTGAAAGTGGTATTAATTGTAAACAATTTGGATGATGAACACAAACACACTCAAATATATCAAAATAAAGTTAAGCTTCCTACTAGCAAAGGCAAAGGCATCTTGAGAAGCAGATGGCATTTATTGCTTTCCGTATCCAAAGGTCAATTTTCGTGCTCATGAGAGCTCATACTCAAATTAAATGCTCTGTATTTTTACATACCATAAAAGAGAAAAGCGAGAAATTACCTGTTGTAATTCCTGATGTGTTAAAAAAAAAATTAAAAAATAAAATGTCTTTTGCCCGTGTGTTGCAATGACTATTTCAGAAGTTGTAAAACATGCTGATTCTTTGACAGCAGAATTTGCTCCTGACTTCAGCTCTGCTCCATAACCTCCCTCTTGAAGACATAACCTTAAAAATAATACACTACATGTTGCCATTGTCCATCTGAATCTACAGAGAACCCAAAACAATGGAAAGGATGTGTCAGGGCTCTGAGGGCACCAACAGGCTCTGATTGTCCTGAGATCCATGAAGATCAACCCAGTACATTAGGTCTTCCCGCTTAATGCCTCATCACCCACTTTCCACCAACAATCCAGTCCTGGCCTGCAGTCATGGTACAAGGGCAGCCAGAATATCATGGGAAGCAGATTTTGATTACTAAATTACTTTGTGGAAAGCTTCAGTACCTCATCAACTGGCAGGGCTATGGACCAGATTAACATTCCTGGGAACTGGTGGACAACATGCATGAAGCTAAAACAAGAGCTTTTTACAAATACCCCTCCAAAACCAGACCTTTGCAAAGTGCAGGGACACACCTTGACAAGAAGAGGGTTGCTCTGAGGGCTCTGAGTGCATCAACAGGCTGTATTTGCTCTGGTCAGCCTTTTGGTACACTCAGTGCCCTGGCAACATGTGTGATTACTTCCCAAATTCACCTCAGGGCATGTCTACGCAAATGTTACTGCAGCTGAAACAGGTACACCTGAGCTAGCTTTGAACTGGCTAGCCTGGGAACTGCTGATGGCAGAGCATCTCAGCACAGGTTAGCTGCCTCAGACGCTAGGTGTGCTTTCCGGTCTGCTGTGACAGCGGTATCTGATCTAGCTAGTTTAAAGTGAGTGCATGTATGCTGCCATGTCCCGGACCAACACGTCCTCAGGGAGCAGCTCAGGAAACCTGCAGTCCAATAGCTGTGCAATCTCATTAGATGTTAAACAAAGCAGCATTTCTGTTCTCAAGTTTCTCTTCACACCTAGCATCTCCCTCCACATCTCCTGCTGCTACCTGCCTGCAGCTGCATCCTGCTCTGTACCTTCCCTACCACCAACTGACCAGCACGTTTCTTGCACTCTATATTCCCTGTGCTGTCCCACAGAACCATACAGAGGAGCCAGAGCTACACGCCAGGTTGCAGGGAAAGCTGGCAGAACAGAGCGACAGTGAAGGCTAAGGGAGCCCACAAGACCATGGATCGATGCAGGAGTACAAGCTTTCTCCTTGCTCTGTGCAGAGCAAAGTGAGATTTTCAGCCAGCACTCAGACAACAGCAGGATGACTTACATGAGCTCAGTGATAGTAGCTTGAGAAAAGGAGAAAAGCAGGATACAAGCCTGAAAAATAATCCCTAACTGTATGGAAATGAATAGCTTCAGCAACAGTGCCATTTTTGCAGCTGTGTTCTACAGTGCTTTTTACGTGGAACAAACCACTATGCATTGACAAAAACTATATTTTATTGTCCATTACATTTCAGGTATCACTGGGAAATACTGTACAAGATTATCTACATTTCATTCTTTGCATGAATAACAT
>NW_008824864.1:2789438-2793281 GCF_000699105.1 Pygoscelis adeliae | reverse complement strand
AGCATTACTTATTACACAGAAGATCTAGAATACAGAAACAAGTATTTTTTCTAGTGTGTATAATCTCAGCAAAAAGCTCTGTCTTTCCAGTGCTATCTATCAGCTGAAAGTGGTGAACAAACAAGACTCAGTTCTACTGCTCAGGCATGCACTTAACGTGGTAATTTTCTGTTGGCTTCCTCCAGGCTCTGTGACAGTCTTATACCATCCAGTTTTGAGTCCCAGAAGACAGGTTCCTCTGAGTGCAAGAGGTGCCTCGAACCAAGGCCTTCCCAATACCAAGAGCTCCTTTTTGATCACAACTCCCCAAGATGCTGGAAACCTCCCCCACTAGCGATGCTTTACATTTCGAACACATCTGTTCTTCCTTTTTCCAAGTAATCCCAAACAGAGGACCTAGACCTGAGACGCTCTAATAATCTTCCTGTATGGTCTGTGGGCTGCTGCAGTCTGCCATCTCCATGTGTCATGGATGGAGCAAGACTGCACTTCACTCGTAAGAGAGAAGCAACAATACACTTCATTGATAGAAAACAGTGAGTTAAAGTTCAATGGTAAATGCAACAGTGGTTTAACAAGATTCGATGGCAAGGTACACTTGATTATTTACTGCATAGAGGACAGGGTCAGACAAAACTGTCAGGGAGACCCTCCCGTTGAGTCATGAGGTTCAGAGAGGACCCCCTTGCTTTCTAAACTCCTTCTCAGAGAGGGGTCTAGGTGCGGCTGGATCCAATCCTAGTCCCAGACTTGGACAACGGTTTATGTCTAAAGGACTATATATGCGCACTCAATCCTTTATATCACTTAGCTAAGATTTCAAAGTTTAGCATGCTATTAGTCACTTACCAAGGATCTGTTGCGGCAAGGAATCTCTCAACCTCGAGGAGTAACCTTGAGAGGTGTCCCTACCCAAGAGGAGATCCCTCCGTGCAGCCCGCTGCCCTGCAGGAGAGCTCGAGGGGCCCTGGGCTGTCCACTGTTTATAGAGTAAGGTGATTGACTTACAGTCATATTTGCATATCAGCGAGTCATTGGACTCACTGCTCCAGGCAGCCCTTGGCTACTGTGTTGCCACCCGTCCCCAAAGTCCAGCCTGGGGAGGACTGGTCCCCAAAGTCCAACCTGGGTGCAGCCACAACAACCCCCACTGGTGGTCATTGCTTACGCAGGGCAGGGGGGAGCACACCACCACTCCATGAGGACAGAAAAGCCTGCTGAAGTGAGTGGGAATGGGAAGTACCTAATTACTACTCCTCACAAGCAACATGAAAGTAGATCTTCCCATTCTTTACTTGAAGTGTTTAGAAATTGAACTTGAAACAGATAAGGGATAGTCTCTGGTATTATCAGCCGGAGTCAGATAGCCTGAAGATGGCAAAAATAACAGGAGCATTTTAAGGTAGATATAAAAACATATACAAAAAACAAAATGGTACTGTTCCAGACAGTGATCTTACACTACATAATTTCCCTTTCACTTAGCACAGGTAGCAGTTCATGGGTGGACACAACCTCAGTGTGAAGAAGTTGTGACTGCTCTCCCTTCTCACTGGGTATGTGTGTCCTGCAGGGGGAGGCAGGAAAGGGCTGGAGCTGAGACCCTTGAGGTGCCATTCAGGACCCATGGTTTACATAGCAGCCCCAGAGACAGGTTTTAGCCATTGCTGGCGATGCCCCTGCCATAGCAGTGGAGCCGTTTATACTCTCAGCGCACACCACAAGCTGTTGGAAAGAAGCCATGGGGTTGAGCTGGGTGAGTAAGAGGTATCTGTGTTATGACAAAAGTGCTGGAGACAAGGAGGGGAAACAAAGCTCAAGTCCTCCCTGCACCCCAGGTAAATCCACTCTCACAGAAACAATCTTTTTGCACCTTTTTCGCTAATACAGTGGAACAGCATTTCCTTCTCCCTCTGATATCTTTAAACCAGCACTGAGCACATACTGCCTTTGTATTTTTTTAAGGTTACTATCTCTGTCATTGAGCCATGCACCAGAATGCAGGTTAGTTTTGACAAGTCTAACCTTAAAGATAAATGGCTTAATTAATTGCCAGCTGATCTGCAGAATCCAACAAGCTACAGCTCTGTTGCCTCTTAGGCAATCAGGAAACCTCCTTGTGGATTGCTCCTAACAGCCTCTGGGATGGTAGACATAGCTCTAACCAATGACCTTTTTAAACATACTGGAGGGAAAAACCTTGGGTGAGCGCCAAACTCCCTATAAAGAGCAGAACAATAGTTGAATATGTGGTACTACATAGAAACCTTTAGCAAGACTCACCACTAAATACCACTGGTTTGTCTTTAGGTCTCACTTCATGTTTTGGTTTGAGAAACAAGCTGTTCCTCAAAATGCAATAGCAAAGTCTACCAGTGTTAACTTGTCAACAAGTGACAAGCAGATCCTGGGTGTCCCTAAGTATTTCTGATTAGATTTCTGGGATACTTATAGGTAGGGGAAGTGGATGGGTGTGAGTTTAATATTGTTGGCTTGGGGTGAAAGTATTTAAAGCTTGTGATATGACAATTTCCCTTCCCCCACCAGCTGCCAGTTTGGCTTTCTCATGCTCTCTGTTATCCATATTCTCTCCTGCAAAGGGCAGTTCTCTGTGCTGCAAGGGGGTGAAAACAGGTTGTGATTGTTTACTTGCTTCCAAGTAGCTATTTACATCAACAGAGAACACTCTCATTTGTTGGCGACTCTTCAGTTCCTAAAGGGAAGGAGGTGATAAGGAGGAGACATAAAAAATTACCGACTAGTAGAGTTGGTCTACTCTTTCCTATACGAAAAGAACTGAGGAGTGGCTTTCTGGTATTTTGTAGTCCTCTCTGAGTTTTCCTGTGATTCCCAAGGATGTCAAGCCATGGTTTGAGCTATTACTTCAGCAAATACTGTCTTCCTTTCCTACCATATAGCTGCTAAAAATAGAGAAGTATTTCCTCTCAAAACACCTGGCTTTCTCTTCCTTCAATTTTTTAGTGTTCTGAAGACAGAAACTTACCCCCAATCATCTATTTGCAGACTTTTCCTCACTCTCTCTTTAAAAAGAAAAAAAAGGTTTTCCTTACCAGAGGAAAGAGGATTATCTGAGAATTTCTCATTTTGTTTTGGATTCTCACTTAACACAGTTCACATCAACAGAAGATGGAGGTGCCATGCTTTCCCAAGAGAGGTCTTGCTAACATGCAATAAATTTTAGTATTTCTTGATTTCTCCTAAATTCCTTAAGCCTCACACGAACAAAAAAATACAACTGCTTTTTCATCAATGTTTTTAAACCATCATCCTTAAATCTGTTTCATGCATTAACAAATTTAAATAGGCAGTACTGGTGCATTGGACAGTTGATCAACTGGGGTTAAAGGTTACAAATGAGTGCCTCTCTGTGCCCTGATCTTCCTAAACACTGCTTCATTTTGGAGAGTAGCTACTGCAACTGTAAACAGGTTTCTGTTGTTATTGTAGCCAGGGACAAACTCTGTTTAACAGATTAATTGGCCATGAGCATGCTCTACTGAAGCCTACAAACACTTGACACTAGCAGGTTAACTACAACACTGAGAGCAAAATGATGTCAAGTACTTTATCAAGGGTGAACTCTTTCAAGGTCGTGCTATAACAATCTCATTTTCCATGGAAGACAAACCTAATGAAAGCTCTTAAAGGAGAAGTATTAATCATTCCTCCTTTTAAGTTTTGCATCAAATAATGCCATTTCTAGCAAAGACTATCTGTTCATGTGTTTTTTTGTGTTTATTTCCTTGTCGTTATTTAACCCCAGCTGTTAAATAACGGCACCACACAGCCGCTTACACTACCCCCCTGGTGAGATGGGGGAGA
>NW_008824864.1:2787869-2789346 GCF_000699105.1 Pygoscelis adeliae | reverse complement strand
GCGAGAACACTTATGAGTTAAGAACAGTTTAATAATTGAAGCAAAATATAATACTAATGATAAATTGTGATGAAAAGGAAAATAACAAAAGGAGAGAAATAAAACCCAAGAAAGACAAGTGATGCAAATGAAAAACAATTGCTCACCACCCGCCGACCGATGCCCAGCCAGTCCCCGAGCAGCGCCACCCCCCCCCAGCTTTCCCCTAGTTTATATACTGAGCGTGACATCACATGTTATGGAATATCCCTTTGGCCAGTTTGGGTCAGCTGTCCCGGCTGTGCCCCCTCCCAGCTTCTTGTGCACCTCCAGCCTTCTCAGTCGGCAGAGCATGGGAAGCTGAAAAGTCCTTGACTTAGTGCAAGCACTACTTAGCAACTACTAAAACATCGGTGTGTTATCAACATTACTCTCGTACTAAATCTGAAACACAGCACTGTACCAGCTACTAGGAAGGAAATTAACTCTATCCCAGCCGAAACCAGGACAGTACTGCAGATAAGTGTACTTGAAGTGTTGATACACGAGATGCTTGTGGGAATGTTATCTCTTGAACAACAAAAAGGGATGGGTGAGGAGGGGACAAACTTATAAACTGGTAGACAGAGATATACTCCTTGGCAACCAAATACAATATAGTAGCTTTGTGGCTTTTTGGGCTTGCCAAACTTAATTGACTCTGCAAAGTTGCGTTTAGAGAAGAAAACATTTTTAGAAAAATGTGAGCTCTATAGTGAAAGAAAATCAACAAAAATATAGAAAAGCTATTGAAACCTATGCTCCATAGTATTTAGATGGCTTGATTATGGGTCACTGATGTGCTTAACACAACCAGACATGTCTTTCCCCTGCTGCGCTCCTTCCTCAAAACTGAGCTGCTGTGACTTACTTCACTATATGAAAACCCTTCAGCTAGATAATTGCAAATGGCTTATACATGTCTCCAGTTTAAATTATACCCAAACCTATTTTTTTTTTTATTTCTTCGATAATTTTTTTAATCCTCTCTACTGTTTGCTCCAACAAGATGTGAAGCCAAACTGTTCTGTTCTACTAACACACTAGGACAGAAGAAATCCAGTTGCTCCAGCTGGAGTTAAATTACAAGAAAGAGAGATTGCATTGAGGGCAATATGTCCAAGTAAATCAATGTGCAACTACACCCATTGGAGCTTCAGCTTTTTTCTTGATGATACAGAGTTGTCCAGCGGAGACTGGTAGCTTTAAGACAGCCTGTTGTTAGGGAGAGTAAATGAGTTTAGCCAACAGAAAGTTCTTTGAGGGGCTCCAGAGGCATGGGCTGCTCTTTCTTTTAAGTGGTTATTTTGTGGCAGGAAAATTAAGGAAAGCACTTCCATTTTTTCATGCTATAAAAGTACAAGAGATTCTCATTCCTAAGTGCATGAAACACTTCACTTTCTTCTAAATGGGATTGTACTGTCTTATGTTGAATAGCCATGTGCTTCTATAAAACATT
>NW_008824864.1:2770832-2787842 GCF_000699105.1 Pygoscelis adeliae | reverse complement strand
GATATTTTTATTATCCAAAGGAGATTCTGACCAAGTAATAAAGAGAAGGTTGTCCAGGTGCCTTTGTAGGCAAGTTTGATGGCCCTCAGTTCTCTCATAGATCTACTTCCAGGCTCCTGAGGCTTGATGTTTTCTCAAAAGGTCTTGTGCTTGTACATATGTGATCATACACAAATTAGAGTTAGTTGGAAATTTTGGTAAAGGAACAATTTTTCTGTTGAAAATACCGATATGTTAAAATTAGAAGGTAGTCTGGGAATGTGTTGGTTTCAGCAGAACTGGAGAAGATCAGACAGGTTTTAATGGAAGCTTCCCTAGCTTTGGACTCACAGGCAGCCTGCCTGGCAGGGAGTTTGTGCATATCTGACTTTCTGCTTTGCCTCTGAATAAAATATTTTCAGGGATTTGAAGCCTTCAACCAAAGGAAAATTCCACCTATAGCATGGGTATACTCAAGATATCTGTTTTCAGGTGGTTTTTCAGCTCATTCTAGGTTGCATCCAGAAATGCCCGATAGCCCAACTGCATGTAACATGAAGCTGTCTGGCTGGCTCCAATCAGAAGTAACTAGCTAGTATTTCTACAACACCTAGAAAATTTAAAAAGTAATTACAAATACACACACTACTATTCTGTATTTTTCTTGAGACCTTTCACCTGCATATGTCTAAATTATCACAAACCAGTTTGAATCAATAGCTAATACCAATGCTGTTCAAATCACAGCACGAGCTATACATCATACAAGATCTCCCACTTCAAACCAGCTTTCTGAATCAACTGCCCAAACATATGTTATTTTTAAAACATCCACAGCTCCTATTGAGCTCCTATATGAGCACTTCACATTTTCAAAGCATTTAACAACATGACATATTTGCTGCTCTTTAAAGAGCACTAAGATTTGGATTTTGCTTTTTCTGAGTTTAGCTGGCGCTAGTCCAGAACTTACAAATTACATTCATACATCCATTACAATTGCCAGACGCACTGATCTTACAGAAACCTTTTTTCAGAGCCCTGCCATTCCTAGGATTTAAGCTCCCCAATTCAGTTGAGTGCACGTATCTTCCACTAACATCTGTGCTGCTATGTTTGTCTGTTTTGCTCTTATCTCCATACGTCTTGTTACCAGAATGTCTGGATGTCCTCTCCTTCCCTGGGCACAGGAATCAAGCTTCCATTTTGATTCTGTATCACTAAGACTTTCTAGAAGAGACCTAATCAGTTCTTTAAAATTGACAGAAACAGTTCATTATCATGACTTCATGATCAGTGTTCATGGTTCTGATACATTTATCATCGACCTTGACTGTGAGACAAAAAAATCAGTAGGTTTCAGCATGTGATCTATGACACATCTCCACAGGGACAGGAAATTGCTACCACCATTTACAAAGTAACACCAATCTCTTTGAAGTACTCACATTAATTAATGTTTCCTAGGTTCAGTATCAAAAAAAAAAAGGAAAGAATAAGTATATATAATGATGCTGTGCAAATACATCCAGTAATTAAGTTAATGCCAGCTTGATTATCATGAAGACGTCTGAAACACTTTTCTTCTTGAATTTGATACCATGTGGAGCCCACAAGTTAGTGAGCAATTGTAATGTTGACATCAAGGAATATCTTTTTATTTCGCTGGTTTCTGTAAGAACAGAGCGTTTTTCCACAAAAGCGTAACCAAATTCCATCAATAGCACCATATCAACGCCACACTACAGTATTTGTTTTCACTATAGAAACAAATGGTTTCACTATAGAAACAACATTAGCCTGTGGGGACATTAATGCATATTCATTGCACAGTCTATTACAAAATTGAGCTTCTAGAATAAGACAGATTGAATTTCTTACATAAATGATGGAAAAAGTCATCAATAACTTCAAAAAATGAAAATAAAACTTACGTAGCCTGTGGCTTTGTGCCCTGTGGTTAGGTTATTCTGTGCCTAAAGCAAAGTACACTCAGATCAAAGTTCTTCCTTAGGAACTTTTGTGACATCTCTCTCCTGAAAAGATTCTTTGGTGCCAAACAATCTAATTGAGCTCAAAGTGAAGTGTTTTCATTTTTGGCATTATTAATTCATTTCTCCTCTACCCAACTGCTTATTTTAACAAAACGTGAAGAAACTTAATGTCTCTGACATGTCTCATCCTCTGTCAATATTAGTTGAAACTTGCCAACTGGCTCAAAAGTTTTCGGTAAGGCACTTTGAGACAGACGCACTCAGACAGTGTGGTTGCATAAACCTCATTTCCTTAGGAAAAGAGGCTAAAATAAAAATTTATAACTGTCCCCATGTATTTTTAGAACAGCCCAATCTTGGGACTTTACCGAATCCTAAAGATAATTCTGTTTAATATTAGTGCACTTCCATTAGCAACTTAAGCCATTCCACCATATCATCCAGTTGAACATGCAACCTTAAGCAGTAAGAAGAACTTTCCACTTTAGTAAATTAATAGTTCTTGAGTTTCTTCCCTTTAATACTGCTCATCTTCTGGTACCTGAAGTTTATCATCATAGACGAGACATCAGCTTAGTACCTCTGTGTAGCTAGTATATAGACAAAAAGTAGCTACTGTAGTTCTAAATTGGAAAACTTGTCAGTTCAATTTCTGTATAAAATGTCCAAATAAGAAACTGTTATGCTAGCAAGAAACACCCTGAACCCAACAATAATAATAAGCCCTAACTTACCCTTATGAAAGTACATCATGTCCAGACCTAAGCTTTGACATCAAGGTCAAAGCCAGAATCTCAAAAGTAGTCATGTGCTTATAATTACTCTGAACTTTAGTTGTTGCTCATGTTGGTCATATTACAATCACATCATTGGAAAAAGCAAAGTATCTTCTTGCATTCTAGAGATAATTGTGGGAAGGACAGAAATGGGAATTAGATGGTCCCTTTGAGGGGGAGTTATAAATAACGGGCTATAGGCTCCATTTACAGATAAAAACAGAAGCAGGAGAATACTATGCTAACTTACTTGCTATGTATATTTAGTTTCACTAACTGAGAGCTGCTACACCCGAAGAACCAAAAGATATGCAGGCACGTGCCCCACAGTCATTAAAAGGAACCACTAGACCCTTATATTTTTGCCTTTTAGTGTTCTTTACATCAGCAGCAGTTGTATGCCAAACAAAAATGGAGTGTCAGCCAGAATGGTGGCTCTTAACTTCTTCAGTTGCATTAACAGAGCATGACTACAGCATTTCTTACATGAAGTTGAGGGAAGTAAAAGTTTGAAGAGCAACAATAATAAAAGAAGATTGCAATTTTTAATTTGTTCCAATAATCTGAACTCTTTTTGTATTACTTATGGTGACACAGCCTTTGGTACATAGAATATTTTCTAAAGGAAAAAAATTTTAGCTGGCCAGCCACAATTTTACAAACATGTTCTTGATCTTCTGTACTTTCCTCCCAAAGTTATAAGTTAGCAACTTTATTGATATTGCCATATTTTTGTAAGGAGCACACACTTTTAAATTACTCAACAGTAATTCCTTAGATGAGTTCTTTTCAACAAGCTGCCAGGAACAAGTATGTGTGTGCGCATGTGTGCCTCTACAAAGAAGCTGTGGGAGTCAGTATGAAGGAGAAGAGGTGTAACAAAGCAAAATTAGGGCATGTTTTCATATGCAACTGAGCCAACACCACAGTTCTCTGGTAGCAAAAAGGAAAGCTCTCCCTCGTCCCATTCCAGTCTTGGCCAACTGGTTAGTACTGGCTCCAGCACCATCAGACCATTTGTTGACATGCTGTAACCCCTTAAGGTATCAAAAGCTACTACTTTCTTGCTGGGCTAGATTTCTGCCATTACAGTGAGTTGACTTAGCTTAGGAGGGCTACAGTGAGTGCCAGAAGCAGCACGCATTATGCAGGAGAAACGTGTGGCCAGGAGAGAAGAAGGGAAGGTGAGAGAGGAAACCTTACCCTTTTGGTATTGGTAAACCATTATGTCAGCTCTTGTGAAACCATACTCTAGGGAGGATGTTCTCCTATCTTTCCCATGCAGTCAAGAGAAAGACAGACAGCATCCCATAGGAATGATTCAGAGAAATAGCCATTATTCTCTCTGAGTCACCGTTTGGAGGAGTTATTTCCCCATAAATCATAAGGGAGCCTGGAGAGCAGACTTTGTTGCTAGGCAAACGCTGCATTTGTGAAATGTTTCACAGTCAAACCAGGTGGTCTGCAGTACTTGCCAGATGACTTGCAGTGTTACTTTGCAATTATTTCATACAATTTTATATGAAATTTAACAGGTGATTATAATCCACTAGGAGCACTAAGAGAACAATAGTGGATAGTACTTCAAGACGCTGAATGTGTATTACTAACCTGACAGAAGACCATCCACTTTTTCCTGCTGGGCTACATTTCTGCTGGATTAATAAATTGAACTGGCTCAGTGATCCAAGGATGTCCAAGGAGCTGGCAGGAGCAAACTGAATGGATGGGGCAGATAAGGAGAGCAGAACTGGAGGTGGTCTGTTAGCAGTGGGCTGTTAGATCGGCTCACCCCATCCCATGGGAAGTTATGGGATATAAAGATTGGTCTAACTTTTAAATGAGAACAAGGTCTAACACTCATTTAACAAGTGGCCAAACAAGCACAAAGTAACCTGGAACAGCTGCAAGTTCTCACTTAAACTTTCACAGTGTTACACGACAAGAAAGTGGCAGGCCTGAGAACACAATCTAAGAGTCCCTCTCATGGGCCTCCCTCTTGCCTTAGACTTGCCTCCCTTTTCAACCAGCCTGTGGTTTCTCTGCTGACTGCCAGCAAGCCTTCCAGCTGTGCTAACTCCAGCAGTGATGCTGACATCCGTTCGCTAAGAACTGGACTGAGACCAACAGCTCCTTTTGTATCTCCCCACAGTCATTACTTCTTCTTCACTATTGACTTGGACGAGATTCAAACCAGTTGCCTACGGGTGAAAGGTTCCTTCTCCTGTCATGAATTCCACGCTCCCTCTTCCCCCTAGCTTCCAGCTGTCATCTCCTACCCCTTTTTCTTCCCAGTGGCTCCCTCTGAGCTTCTTGACCATTTTCAGCTGTCCCGCAGTTCCAGCTCCTTGTGCCTATCCAGCCTTCTGATCTCCAAAAGCTGCTAGTCCTTGTTTCTTCGTCCTTCCTGCTTAAGTCTGCTTCTCTTTGTCGCAAGCTAGCCTGCTCTTGTATTGCTTTTCCTCCAGTTTCAGCAGTCTCAGTTTCTACGACAATCCAATCTAGCTTTCTGTCTCTTGGTCCCAGGTTCTCCTCTGGCCCTGTTTCACCAGACTCAGCATAGCCATTTGTTCTGCTTCCTCACTTCTTAGTCCAAGTGCTACCCCCCTGGGTTCCCTCTAAGCTTCTGGCTTTTAGCTAAAAATAAATCAGCTACCCAGCCAACAGCAGCTGAAAAGACCAAAATTAGAAGTCACTGGATGCTCCAGAAAAATGGAAAAGAGAAGACAAGGAGGTTGGACTGCAGCGAGTAAAAACAACAGGATGTATCTGAGGGTAAAAGGTACTATGGATCCACCTTGCTTGCTGAGATATATGGCCAGTTAGCCTCAGCACAAACTCAGTTGTTTTTTTGCTGGGACCTGAGCTGGTGCAGCTGTGCAGCACAGGGCTCAGCTGATGTAGACACAGCCTTAGGCTGACACAAGGTGGCCTCTATCACTCACACTCAGAACAAATTAACATAGGACAGCAAGCAGTTACCTCTTCTCCCTGAACACAGGTGAAACCATACTGCTCTCCTGTTATCAGTCACCACTTGTGTGTGTGAGAGTGCACAGAGAGTGATCCTTTTCTTTTAATGGGCTTGAGTTGCACCTTCCTACTTCTGGTTCTGTGCCTCTACAAACATGGCAGAAAAGCCCGACCACCTCCACCCTTTGCCTATGGCGAAGGTGGCCTGCAAAGGCTTGGCAGTGGAACATTCCCCACCAAAATGACATTTTAGCACTTTGAGCACAGACATTGGATCCTGTTTTTGGTTTATGATCATTGCTACCTAGTGTCTAAATGGGGGTCAATAATCTTATTATCAGGAAAACTGTCTGGCTTCAGCCCTCCCCACTCAGTTCACATGTATGTGAACACAATATTCTAGACTATAATTGAGCCATTCCAGTTGTAATTAAATATATATGTTTCAGAAATGTAAACTCATCACATGAATAAGGCTCCACTCACAACTAAATGATTTAAATGTGTGGATTTGCCAAATAACTTCATTACCATACATAACTCATCACCAATACATATTGTAGTACTCATTCAAAAGATAAAATATGAGGATTATACCCCAATATCTTGACATGTGGGTGTGATTTAAACAAGTGCATAGTTGAGCTTAGAAATCAAATTCAAGCCAGGCACGCATTTCTTTTTCTGGACTGAGGACCATATGGCAAACAGCTGGACCCTAATTTATATTGATATCCAGTACCCTGAGGCTCTTACATAGCCACAAGAACTGGTTGGTTGGGATCAATGTATTGGTATTGCATGTCACAGCTGTTTCTCAGTCCCTCACCTCTAACTTGTCCTCTACCCTGTTCTTGGGGATTTCAGGAGTTAAGTATTTCACGGCATTTCCAGTGAAGCTGAAAATCACCTAAGTGAGAAGGTTTTCAGGACCGGGAGGGGGAATTCTCAAGCAAACCCACTCACACCTTCAAACGTGTTGTTTTGAAACCATGATTTTAGCCTGGAATAACTCCACTAAAATAACACTAATTCCAGATTTAATTAGGCAAAAATAATTCCCTTTTCTAACACACATTATAAAGTTCCTTAAGTTTACTCCCTTAAAAGAAACTTGAAGTATCAGGCACACTACAGATGTTACACAAGATGAGATTATCTTGGTAATTTCAGAATGCAGGAGGAAGGTTACCTGCTGGAGCACTTGCTGTTCCCTCACTTTGCCTGTTTTCTGGAAAGTTAGGTTCTTTCTAGCAGAACTGGCTCCAGGTCAGAACAGACTCCAGTCCCTCTTGGATAGAAACTTCCCACAAGTTTGTACATGAGTTGTGGTCTTTGCGGCATATGAAGGCCGAAAGGACAATGAAGGGATGCTGCATATCCAGCTCCCCCACGCTACACAGATATCAGCTACATACTTGGAAGATTGGATTTGTTATGAAAATAGTCATCATCATCTGATCAACTCTACATAAATTACCCCAAAACCACAGATCTAACATGGGAAACTTATTTTAAAATAAATTACAGCTTATTCTCATTATAAAATTAATTATATTTTAGATTAGCACTTTATTACTTTAACAATGTTTAACTTTAATGATACTTAATGTTGTATAGTATGTTCTTTCCAAACCAGAAACTTGTTACATAAATGAACACACCATGTAGTTATTGCAATAATTATTAGGACAAATATACTTAGGACAAAATGCTGGCCAAAAACTATGTTTAGAAGTTTTGTTTTCAAGCAATCTCAAAGGAAAAGCTGTTAAAAAGAGGTCAATTCACATATTCTTTCATTTAAGTTAGGAACACTTGTACTGTTAAAAAAAAAAAAGAAGAGTTTTCTGCTAGTAATACTAATATTTCATCCAATTTTCTAGTATGGCAGGGGGGTGTGTGTGTATATATATTTTAATTTTTTTTTTTTTTTTAAATGCCTACTGCAGAACGTAAGTACATATTGAAGGTCAACCTTAGTCTGAGGTAAAAGCAACACAGATGAAACAAATGCATTTTAGCAAAATTAATAAGTCCTAACCTCAAATAGGCTTAAATCATGACTATTCACATATTTAAATCTACACAAATTACATCTGTTTAAGCCTTAGGAATTATTATATACTATAAGCATAGTCCTTGAAAGAGGCCCTATCCTTTTACTTGGCAAAATTTCATGAATCAAAAAATCCTTTTAAAAAAAAAATCCGTATATGATTTTGAGGGATGAAAGGAAGCAAATAGTAATAAGACCATCTATTTTATGTCAGATAGAAGCATTATGATTCATTCTTATAATTACCATATCTTTCTCTGGGCAGTTCCTGACTGCAGTAAGTGATAATAGTTTTTCCAAAATGTAGTCAGGCCATAGAAAAGTTCATCTGAGACAAACAGAATAATTTCAAAACTCTGCATTTCTTCAGGACATATGCTAATTTTATAATAAAAGCAAGGACTTTGGGCTCAGTTTACATTCACTATAGCCAGTAAAACTTCCTCTTGCCTCAGTGAGAGCACAACTGGGCCTTTTCTACAGCTAAGATGACAAATTATCATTCTTTTAAGCAGTATTCAAAATAGTAATTGAGGTCCTGCTAAACCTGACAGATACCATAAGCAGCTAAAAGAAAACAGTAGCAGCTGTATTAATATATTAACCACTGTTTTACAAGGGTAAATGGAAGCCTTAATTTCCTCCTTGCATGTACTACATACATGGCATAATGAAAGACTTTATACTCATGTGTTCACAACTGTAAATTAATTCAAATTAGTAATGTTATGACTATATGTTTGTCCAACAAATTACTTGTTTTGGCACTTCAGCATGAGCAAAACGGACTTATAAAAATGTGACGTATCTGATCACAGCTGAACTTTCCACATCTCATGCTAAAAACTACAGCGTCTGAAGCTGGAGCAATGTAAAGCAGCTAAGGCAGCAATAAAAACTGCCACGAGCATATAGGACTTCCCCTCAGAAATATCAAATATACAGTGTGCATCTTTGAAGACAAATATCAAGTGAAGAATAAAAAGCCCTCCTCTGGAAATGTTAATGGATATAGTGGCTGATCCTTTGAGAAACTGGCTTCTCCACTGCTTTCAATGGGATTACTCATGCAACAGGTTTTCAGCCTGGGAGCTCAAGTACTATGATTTCTGCCTGATTAAGTGGACAGTTTCAGATTTTTCTTACACCAAAGATTATGTGAAAGCATAGGTACTTACACAGTAAAATGATAGATAAAACACTTCCATCCACTGGGCCTCTCCAGGAAGTTGTAGACGTCTCTCTGCGTACTAGTTTTAGTTAAATAATGGCTATGGAAACACTTTGTTGTACAGGTCCTGCGGACTTCACTTTCTGTCAAGGCTGCAGCCTTTGTGCCTTCCTCAGGGTTACGGGGAATCCCGGATCCATTATTCACCGGCGTTTCTGGATCCAGCGCCACGGAAGAATACTGCATATTGCTTAGGTTCCCCCTGACTTCCAGCAACGCTGCAGATTTCCTATTTCCATTCAGACTGCTAAGCCGGGAAGAGGAGCCTTGAACCTGTCCACAGTGGTTATACATCTGGTGCCCAACAGTTTCTCCGCTATCACAGGACATTCTGTAACAACGCACAAGTATTACTAACCCTGATCAATATTTAAAATCATGAAGGAGGTACAGTATGTCCTCCCTGCCCAGGGTGTTCTCCAGCAGCTGATAAGATGACTTTCTGCTGTTATCACGGAGCTTCTCTGTGACACAAGTGTGAGCTGTCAGCCTGTCACCTGCTGTCACCCACAGCCTCTGAAATTAAATCAGAAAAAATGTATTAGACAATGACACATGCTAGGCACCAGAAGTAACAGGAGGCCAGGAAAGGGAAGATGTTAAGACTTCTGTAGGAAGGAAGAAAATTACAGTTCAAAGTTACATTTGTTAAGAAGGAAGCCTAAAACCATTTAAATCGTGCAACAGCAGCAGAGTTGTCCTGAGAGATGATCCTATGATATTATTTTAAGTTGAGCAGTTCTTGAAGTGTCCTGATTAGAAGGGGAACTGTGAAAATTTCCTGGAAGTTATAAACTTGCTGTTGCCCGAAACACACTAGATTGAGGATTTGAACTTCAACATCTACACCTCAAGAGATCTTATCTAGGCTGTCAATGTTACAGAAAGATTTTAAGACTTGAATAAATTATTTCAGTCACCTCATGGGATCTGATCTTGCAGCCCACAGTACTCAGGAACAATTTTTCTCAAGTGTAAAAAGGAGGATGCCGTTAATGGTAACTGTCACTAGGAGGTTAATATTGTTAGAAGGGAGAAGATCAAAAACTCCTGGCCTGATTCCTGATTTTCTTCAAGCCATTTAATGTTTGCTGATAACTTGGCTACTCTCAAGCAAGTACCTAGAGAAAACAGAATTAAAAACAAGGCTCTTATAGATCAATATATATTTCATGGGGCAGACTTAAATTGCTGCTAATACATAGATACTTAACAGCAATATTAATCATTTTGTGAGACTGAGAGCAGCTTTCTGAAGTGTCATTTTTTGTGCTGCCTCATTTCTTACACACTACCATGAAAAGCTTCCTTATTTAAAATGCTTAGCTAAAATGAAAATATGAAAATATGATGAAAATATGAGAATATTAGAAGTATCATAAGAGGTGACTTTAACTTCAAAGCACTGCTAATGTTAATGTCAAAATTATGTCTGTAATGTCATATCGTAATGTACTGTTATTCACAATATAAATCCCACACGCCTAGGAGTTGCAGCTGACTGCTCCGCTGTCAGAAGAGGCTCACACCCACATTTTGAGTTACTTTAGCCTCAGCAGAATAGAGTAATTTAGAGAGAGAATTTCAGCCTTTACCCCCTCTTTCTAAATAAAGCTTATTTTTTGGTGTTGCTTAAAGACCCTCATGTGTAACGGATGAACTACCATTGTAGTACACCTGAACAGAGCCCTCTAAGTTATTCCACAAAATGTTTACATGCAGTACTGGATTTGTTACAACATGCTCATTTCTTAACACTGTTCACAGTTAGGCAGACTGATGCATTTCTACATTAGTCCTACAGCAGATAGAGAAATACTCCCTTTCCCTCATCAGTTCTCTTAACACTGAAAAGCTGTAGGGACCAAACAATAAAGTTAAAACACAAAGACTTTCATCCAAGCCAATCTACAAGAACATAAGAAACCTATCAGAAGTACACTCCCTCCATATCATTCATTTTAGGGGGCTGAGACTACCTAGGCAAGTGCTTGTAGCAAAGGTTGGCTACCCAGCAGTTGCAAACAGAGCTACCTGAAACACTTGCTGGCCTGCTTAATCAAAACAGGGGGTCCCACACAGTCAGACATAAAGCACAGAAAAACCTGAAACCAGCTGGCAAACAGTACCTACCTTCTCTCACCACATGTCCTTCTGCTCCTTCTCGTTGCCGCTCCCTCAGCTCCATACAGCAGACTCCCTGGATAGGTGCAGGGGAAGGAGCTGCTGCCCAGCTCTGCTCCCAGCTTATCAAGTCCCACCCTGAGTAAGGCAGGGTCCCTCCCTTTTATCTGCCTTATATGGCTGCCCTTGCAAAAGGCAGAGAAAGAACTGGGGAGCAGTTTTGACGATTTCAGAGAGGAGTTACTTGTGCTTCTTCCTGTTGTCAAAACTAGCAATCACAAGCAACAACTTAATTTTGCTGAGGATCGTCCTCCTTTACCTCCCAGTCCTTTTCTTATCTGCATACACTTAATTGCAATGGGTTAAGAGTGGCATTTCCTTACTTCACCTCTTTTAAAAATTTGAATTAGGTGTTGCTTGTAGCTAGCTGGAGGCTCTGCAGCAGCCTTTCATATTGAGTAAGTCTAAACGGGCAGCTTCAGTTTTTTTGTTTTTTTTCCATTGAAGTTTTGGCAAAACCAAAAGCAGCACTTCATTATGTTACATTAAGTAATGGAAAATCAGGGTTCTCTATTGTTGTTGCCTTTCTGAACTACTGCTCTTTTTTTTTTTTTTTTTTTTTTTTTTACTAATTTGGGAGGAAGAGAATCCCAAACATAACCATTCCAGCATCAAATTCCTCATTTTATTGTTGAACTTTCTAATCAGGAAGGAGAAAGTGAATACTGCTATTTCTCTTTTTCTCCCTTTTGTAACAGAAAATACACTATTGTCTGAAATGCCAGCATTACGAACATGATTTGTTTCCCACTTTTCCACAGTCATGTGGCCGAGAATGAAACGGAGGTAACCACTTCATCTTTTGTTGTGGCAGTGGGGGGATGTTGCCATTTTACATGGTCTTCAACTTTTATCATAATTGTTCATGGGGCTGAGTCCTCTCATTCCTTGGAAAGATTATCGCAGAAAGTTACTTTCTTAGTTTCCCAGTTATATTTCCATACCACTGAAAAAAAGCGTTCTTAGCTCCTTTATTTTTCTGATACATATACTCTGATCAGTTGTACATTTTTAATTCTCTAAAAATCAGCCCCGCCAGAACGTTGTCCTTGGATGCTGTGTGGCTCTCTGTTTACACTGTACACAGAATTGAATACAGTATTCCAGACAGTGCTGTAGGTGAACCATTGAGGAGGAATAATACCTGATTGGAGCCACAGAACTCCTTCTCCAGGATTTTGTTCACGCTTCTTCCTTGAAATGCCTTCTGCATCAATTAATACCTTCTCTGCTGTATTAACTTTTCCAGGCAGTAATTTTCTAAACGCAAAAATTGTTGACTGGTCTCCCATCTGACCTCTCCTGAATATAATTGTTCAAGCTCTAAATAACTAGCGAAAGTATGTAGGAAAAAAGCATTTCCAAAAAAAATTAACTATAATTATCTTGGATATTTTAAGGTTTAAAATCTGCTTACTTTGAGGGAAAAGTAGCACCCAGCTTTATTGCAAACATAGAAATGCAACATAATAGCAGCAGGTCTGAAGCCACTGCAGAAATAGGACTCATAGCATCTGACTCCTATTTCTTGATCAAGGAAAACATAATAATTTAATGTTAGGATTTTATTAGACTGAACTGTGGAAAACATGAACTCATTCCTTCACACACCCCCAAATGTAGTATATCACATCTTTGGGCCTAACCCTCAAAAGGCAATTAGTCACCTAACTAATTTATGACTTATGTGAAATGGAAATGCGTGATTTCAGGAATGTCTAACTGCTGAAGTTTTCACTGGTAAAATTACATATGCATATAATGCCCTGCAACTGCATATATACAAAAGTATGGCTTTTATGACTGGGCTCACTTCTCATCTCATGTTTAATCCTGACGTGCCTGATGCAGCCCACACCCCACACTGACAGCGCTGTATTTAGCACTAGGCACAGCAAACAGGATAATTTATAACCGAAAGGCCAGGATGGGGAGGCACAGCGAAATGTCTGGTTTTGAGATGGAGATTTGAACCCTTTTTGACAAGGAGATACTTCTCAGGAGGCTACCCTAAAAACAGGACCAAACCCATTTTCCATGGATAGCACCATCACTGACTCCTCCAGGGGTTGTATTTTAGAAGAAAAGCATTAATCAGTCATGCAAGAAACATAAAGGAATAATATGGAACCCACATGCTAGAAAAGATTTTGGATGGTAAATAATAGGTGAGACTTGAGAAACATTCCCGCACTCCACTGTCCGTTTCAAATTCCATTCTCAGGACCTAAGCTTTCTGCATGCGGTGCTCTTAAACATCCGCTTTGGGTTTGTGAATTCCACTTCCAGAACCGGGTCCCTAAAAATTAGACCCTGCTGAGTGCCATGTACCGTTCTGGTTTAGCTACTGAGTCTTTTTTTAGCAATAATCATGCTGGGGCACAAATTCACCATGCTGTGTGGCTTGAACTGGTTGTGCCAAGGCTGGCTGTAATGGGAAAATGCCAATCCCTGCTTTTTGCTTGACCTTCCCAGTCTGGTGAGCCAATGGTCTTACAATGGACTGTAAACCAAAGCTTACTGTGGGTAATTAGGGATCTTGGAACAGGGTATAGGCTTGAGCCCCAAGTTCACACTAACAGTACTCTCTGCACTTTTTATTTTTGAGCTGCTGACTGAAGATGTGGTAATACCTTTCTAGCAAATATGTTATAGTTCAGTTGACTGTAGCGCACTTTGCAATCCATGTAAAGTGCACTGTGAATACCATTATTCTTCCTCGCAAGGACATGTTGAAGATAAATTAAAATTATCAGGACTTGTGGACTATGATATTGGTTAGCAGAGTGTGACACTGGGCTTCCACTCACTCCCAAAAGCTTGACGTGTAAAATACATTGTAGCATTTTATCACATGGGGAATGAGCTGAAGTGCTAATTGCCTTTTATGCATGTAGGCACTGATCTATTATTTTAGTATTAATATAGATAGTCTACAAGGTCGACTGCTTTACCCAGGGTAGCATCTAACAATTCTGTAAATCTCTCAATTCCATGATGGAACTGCTGTAGAAAATTAAGATTGATTCCTTCAGTTATGCAGATTTTTCCTCTGTGTTCAAACTGAAAATAAAATGTCTTACTGGACAGAAAATGCAATTTCTTCCAAGAAATGCCTGAAATTAGTAACAGCTGTGATGTGAAGAAAATGTCAGTCTCCTATAAACTAAGCTAGATTTTATACTTCAAAACATGGTTGTTATGCTGACTCTAATTAAACAAATTCTATCCACCTGGTGGAAATAGCAATGAATTAATTTACATTATCATTATAGGGGGAACTAGTAGCAACTTCGAGATCGGTTTGTCTGTCCCCACCAAACCCATCCTTTTAATTCTTTGAAATTTCATCAAAATTGTAAGCATATGGAGTGAAATTTTCTTTTGGAAGTCTCTGTCTAATTCTGCTTTTGACTGGTTAAAAAGCTGTTCAGCAACCTTCGACCATAAAGACAGGAAAAAATAGCTAGCTCTTTTAAAATAAAAAACACTGGCAACAGACATAGAGCAATCCCAAACTGAAACCAACTATATGTTATTTCACCTTTTGCTTATTCCGTTTCATTCATTTCTTCTGTCACCCCAACCAGCCACTGTATCCAGGCAAACTCTGCTGTTCCATGCAATGAAAAGGGAAGAAGTGCTGGTTGCAGTGGATGGTGCAATAATGCTATTAAATGTTCCATGCCAAAGCACTGGGCAACGTGGCAAAGATGCAACCCAAAGGGAAGATTGAGAAGGATATCGATGTAAAGTATCTGTTGACGAAAAGAGTGCCTTCGTTTGAAGGATGCAGTTTTCAGCCTGGAAATAATAAAAGCATTGTATACACCCAATGGTATTGCCCACAACTGCGGTCCCTGTGGCTGTCCTCAGCTTATAGGAATGACAAGAGGGGGAAAGTGCAGCGGCTTGTATTTTGAAAGCACGCTTCGATTCATCCCCTTCCAGAGCACGTTCAATGGCGAGCACCGGATTCAGCACCCTGGAGAGTGCACAGAGACCCCGCCCGGCGAGCCCCCACCTCCCCTCCCAGCCCCGCCACGCCCTGAAAATTACGTATAACCACCAGCAGTTAACTACGAGGGAACCTTAATCGTGTTAAACTCCCATAGAAATGTACAAAGCATTTGACATGCAGAAGAGCTCCCAGATGACACCCCCCACAAGCGAGCAAGGTGCATGTATGAGGTTTTCTTCAGTTAGTCCTGGTAAAAGAAGGGAATTCCTGTTTTCAAAACGGTTCTTCAGACTAGGTTGCTGGGGAAACCGGGCCAGCATCTGGACTAGCACTTGTGAGCTCCCATCCTTATTTCTATGTACTCTCAAATCAGTGATTTACATCATTGAAGAGCTATGGGCTAGCGTGTCCTTATACGAGGTGAGTGCATCTGTGGGATGTTGAATGTCACTATGGGAAGCATCTCTGACCCGAAGAAATGCGCGTGTGAAGGGGGTACCAAAGACAGCATGGGACAGCACAGGCAGCAGCACTGTGAGTAAAGGAGAACAGTGCTCCCAAATGTTGACCCTGTAAAATGCTTAAATGTTTTGTGCGATTCATTATTTCAAAATATGGCACCATTTATGAATACTAAAAACTGAAATGGAAATTCCGAAAACTTGTTCTTTAAATTGGTGCTATCTGGTGGTCATTCAGGGCTATGTGTGAAATCGTCACTTTGTCAGAGAGGTCAGGCAGAAGATGGACATGAGCCATTCCGATCAGGGGAGACCCCCCCATCTCTTCAGGCACTATCAGACAGTCTGCTCCCTGCCCTCCACAATCGGCCACAACAGGCAACTCCCTGTTCCACTTAGCTTTCAACCAAATTTAGTAACAATAAATCCATTCAAAGGCCAGCTGGGGCACCTACGATAGCAGTGCATGATGCCTTTACAAGGTCTCTGTCCAGGGAGAACAGATACAAACAGTTAAGCTTTCCACTCACCGAGACAAGACGCAGGAACAAAATGTCGCCTGTCTCCCTTTGGACTAGTATTATGAACAACTTGTCTTTTAAGGGAACATTTCCAAAGCAGACTTAAAAACTTTAGAGGTCATTGGTTATAAACAGCAGATAAATCCTTACATTATGAAGATATGAGAAGAGTGAATGCCTCCTAAGATTATATATTTTACCTCTTTATCTTGCCAAATTTATAATTGCTATATGGTTCAGGATGAGCAGAGATGAGCAACAGAAATAACTATTTTTATTCATTGTTAACCCTTTGCTTTTGTGCAATTTCTCTTGTATGTCACCAGTTAAGTAAAACATCTGTTTCTAAGTCAACACTGTCCTTATTTCACAAAAGACCTTAGTTATTAATTACCTTAAAGACCTTAGATATTAATTACCCTTAGACTAGCATATTATTTCTAGGCAAGATTTCATATTCCTCATACTTGAAAGAAGGAATGCTGTGGTAGGAATGCATCTAGCTGTCCATTTGTTCTCACGCAAAACATCAGAATTTTCAGAATCTTTATTTCTGAGTCTTTCTCTCATTTTTATGAGTTCTGCTGGGTCAACAGCAGTCCAATGCTCATCTCTTAATAAAAGCACACATTTTCATTTTTTTCTACTTCACTTTCAGCAAGGATGTCGTGTTCAGCTTATCTTTTTTTTGGTTTTTTGTGTGGAAAAATCTCACATAAGCAAATTACTTGCATGGCTTAACTATCATTCCACAGTCTTTCAGGATAAACTTCACTTTTCCATGAAGAATACATATTCTGCGCCTCAGTCTCTTAGCTTGGTATCTTGTGGCTACTTTATGTTGTCTCCCGCTACAAGGAGCAGGGCAATA
>NW_008824864.1:2764522-2770812 GCF_000699105.1 Pygoscelis adeliae | reverse complement strand
GAGTTGACAAAGGAGTATGTTTTCCTCTGTAGGAAGGAACTGTGAAAAGTATTCAGTTCCATGACTTCTGCACCATAGTTCAGCCAAGATTCAAGTGCACTAATTTCTATTAGACAGATGCTGCGTCAATGCCATTGTGGGCTGTACATGCTACGGAAGCATACCTCACTCTCATTTGCACAGAGCAGTGATCTGTTTGGTTAACAGTTGTATGGTAAAGACAACGTTGGGCCCAGCAAAACAAGATCTGATATTCAGGAGTTCGAGAGATCCGTACCAGAAAGGAAGTAACTCTGGGATGTCATGGCTTCAGGCATCATTGTTCTTGACCTCATTGGGCACAGCAATAACCATGCACTGTGATGAAACAAATGTGACAAAGTATGCAACCTTGCTAATGATACCGTCATTTCAGTAGGCTTTTGGAAAGAAAGGAATTGTTGAATTGAAATATTGAGAATAAGGAGAAGTTTATATCATGAGAGTGCATTTTCTAACATCTAACGTGGCATTATATGCTGATTAAGAAAATTTTGTTTATTGAAAGCCAGCATCATAGGGTCCTGATCCTGTTTGCCATTTTAGGCGCTATTGTAAATCAAGCAATAATTATAATGCATTCCCTGAGAGTTATTTTTTACAATGCTGAAGCCAAATTCTGCTGATCTCATGTTATTCTACCTCAACACTAGAGACCAGCTTGGTGTGCGGTTTAAGGTGTGCTTGGTCTTTTAAGTTTAGTGCTCTTTACTAGGTCAGCAGAATTCTTAAACTAATTATAATCATAGTATACCTTCATAGAAACCCATAGTATTTTTAATACCTGGATAAATAAGAATAAAAACACTAAATAAATTGTACGAACTAAAATAAACTGCTACCACATAGGGCAAAGTATCTGTTGATATGCTTATGTTTCATAAAAGGAAGGCAAAATTACTGCTTGAAATAGCGTACCTACTCCAATTGATGAAGAGGTATCAGATAGCAGTCATGGAGAGCCTTCAAATAGTAAGAGACAATATAAGTTCTTGCACAGTGAACCTCAACTGTTACTTGATTCCTATCTTCAATTATATTAAGTGTCCTAGCATTGTTTTATTGGGTTTGTTTAAATCATTAGTGATGCATTGGAGGAGAAAGATACTACTATTGGTACTGAGGTTGTAACAGAATACCATTAAAAATGGATGCTTATTACAAGTATATTTGAAAAGATTGACCAAAATATAAGTATTGCTTCAGGAGAGACTTTTTACACAGGAGCTGTGTGTTATAACTGAAGAAAGAGTTTGGAAAGATGACAATGATCATTTAAGGATAAGTGCAGTTGTACATTTTTACATCTACATGTATGAATTTAAAAAGTCAATTAAGACATTCTGTTAATTTTTGTTAAAGATTACCATAAAGCTTTTTTCTGTAGGTTGTAGGCTCTTTTATACAACATATAATTGATTATCAAGCTGATATTAAAGAGAAGTAAACTAAACTTGAAATTCTTAATGTAACGGGTCCACGTTACCTTCTCTTTCTGTACTAATCTGGAGTCTGAGGCAGTAATTCTTCTGAAATGATACACCTTCTTCCCAAAACGGAGAATATCCTCATCGAGAAATCTCCTATTTCTTACTTCCATCTCCTGTAATTTTTTAAGACAACTATTACTCTCTCTGGTAGTTCTAAATTCTGTACTGCTTCTAGAGTATGTAACATGCAGTGCACATGTGCAACATGACCAGAAAGTCAGGCTTCGGTATTCATAATCTATTCTGCATAGATTTAAAGAGCACAATCACCGAGAGACTGGCCAAGTGCCTTCCCACTGTCTTCCAAGCAATTAAATTCACCCAGGCTGACTTAGCTTTAGTACAGGCAGAAGGGTATATAGCTACGTGGTAATTACCATGCCGCTGCTCTGTGCACTCAGAATGTTAACCAGGGGTGGCATTCAGTCATAGAAGCAAATCCCCTCTTTCACCAATAAATTTTTGCTTATTGAAAGATCAATGTGAAATTGAATCTGACTGGGAAGATTACAGAGGAACCATAATCTTTTAGCTACAATTGACAAAGATGACAAAGCCCTTGTAAATGTTGGCTTTTTCACTAAAAGGATGGGAAAAGAAATCACAAAAATGGAAAGAGGAAGGAAAATAGTAGTAACATAATCTATGATTTAACTATACACAGCGAACATGCATTTATCTAACTTCTCCAATACCTTTCTGCTTATCTGAGTTTCTAAATAACATGTCTGTTCTTCTTCCCCATATACCATTTTTATGCAAAATCGTAGTTTTGAATAAAAATGAAGTGGCTTCAGTTGTACTGTAACTGGAAAGGCTTTTCAAAATATGTGCGCATCTCAAAATAAAGGAATAACATTTGTATGCTACAGAAGTATACAAAGAATGTGTCCTGAGGTAAATTTGTAAGGCCATTCTATAGGTCTGTTGATTTAAAGAGAATATACTTGTAAGTGGATCGCCATAGCAGTAGTGTTATGAATATGTTTAATCTGAACTAGTTTCTCTGTGATAGAATTAAGCTAGTGCTGCTGAAAAAGCCATTCAGATGAAGTGTTTAATTATAAAAAGACAGATTACACTATTATTTTTTTTTTTAGATTTCTGGAAAAGCTTGCTGGGATGAAAAATGATTAAATAAAAAAAGACCACAGACATGTATTAATTGAACAGTAACACTGCCAAAAATACAGTTGTAAGTGACATCTATAATAAAAAGAAACAAAATATTTTATCTGTGTAGCAATTTTAGTAACTAGTAATGGTGCATAAAAAACTGAAAAATACTGTATTTGTATTGCACTCGTGGGTTTGCCTCATGGTCACTTGTAGGAAAACTGGATCTTTATTATCTGCATCTATTTCTCCTTTTTTTCTTTCACTCTTCAATTTTCAAAATAACATTATTTTCTCAAGTATTATGGAGCTAATAACGATGAGAAAAATGGACTTATGTCCTCACAGAGAAATAAGCAAAAAGAATAGAGGAAATGCTGAAAAACTAAAATATCTTGTCATGCAAACACCATATAATTCAAACCCAGGAAAGAATAAGAAATAGGTTATTTTAAAGAGTTTCCTTTGCACCTACTAATAATAGTGCTGGCAGGTTTTTCTCTGCTTTTCTTCTGTAAGAACTCAGCTCTGACTATCTGGACTGGATTTTTTAGGTATACATCTGTTGGAGAAGCCAGACAAGATGGAATGGAGAAAGAGTCCTGATGGAAGTTTTTGAGCAAACCTTGGTGGCTGCAGAGATCCTTCTCATTCTAGTGCATTTCCTAGCCCATTCATATAATTCTCTATTACTGTAGCATCAGTGGTTTACAAACAACTGATAACACATGGTGATGAATCAGCTGAATATGATGAGTTCAGCAAAGACACTCTGGATCTGAGGCACTTCAGTCCAGTTTTGTCCACCTTTTGGAAATCTGGGACTGTGTTTAGCTTGGCTGAGTCAAAGAAATCTAAGCAAAGAAATCTGTGATAAGACACAATTCGATCTATTTAAAAGTAGCTGTAGAAAAGAGGCTGCCTTGACAGTAAGTATTCTGAAGGAGGTTGTGATTCTTGAGAGCTGTTTACTCTAGCAACTAGAACATCCCATAAATGTTTCTTTAAAAAAACCCTTCTGAAGTAGACAACTGGATGTTCACTTTCTCGAGTAAAATCTAACACGAGCAGCAGTGTGTTGAACATGGACCATTCTACTGAAAGCTGAAATTTAAACACTAATTGTGACTAACTGGATTCTTCATAGGAAAAGCATGAAAAATTTGAAGAGGATTTTAAAATAAATTGATAACTTTTGATACTGCAACCCAACACGTGCAAGTGGCCCACGCTGAAGTCATGAAAGAGGAACTCCTAGCTAACATATAACACCTGCAGCTGGATTTTGTTCTGTTACCAGCACTACATGCTTTCAACAACAAGACATCTCTTCTTATGTTACTGTGCTGGTTTTGGCTGGGATAGAGTTCATTATCTTCATAGTAGCTAGTATGAGTTGCATGTTGTAGGAATTACTATAGCAGGAACCACCTGAACCAGTGGAGGACAAGCCTTACAAGAAGCAGTTCAAGTGCAGCAGTGACCCGACCTGAGCTGGCTTTTGTGCCCAGTAACTCCACGCAACACACCACCTCTCCTGTCCTGAGTGACCACCATACCAGGTGGAGCTCAAAGTCATGGACTGAATGAACTCAGTGGACATTTTGCGGACATTTGTGGACATTTTACAGGGGTGACCCACAGACTAGGGGAATGATATCTGTGTATTATATCAAAGGAGGGAAGGGTGGTGGTGGTTAATGAGGATGCATTGGATAGTGTGGGACCTGAGCATGACATAAATGGTATAGAATAAGGGGTGGAGAATGTGCTGGTTTTGGCTGGGGTAGAGTTAATTTTCTTCCTAGTAGCTAGTATGGGGCTATGTTTTGGATTTGTGCTGGAAACAGTGTTGATGATTGATAACACGGGGATGTTTTCGTTACTGCTGAGCAGCGCTTACACAGAGTCAAGGCCTTTTCTGCTTCTCACCCCACCCCACCAGCGAGTAGGCTGGGGGTGCACAAGAAGCTGGGAGGGGGCACAGCCAGGACAGCTGACCCCAACTGACCAAAGGCATATTCCATGCCATACGATGTCCTCATGCTCAGCATATAAAGCTGGGGGAAGAAGAAGGAAGGGGGGGACATTTGGAGTGATGGCATTTGTCTTCGCAAGTAACCGTTACGCGTGATGGAGCCCTGCTTTCCTGGAGATGGCTGAACACCTGCCTGCCCATGGGAAGCAGTGAATGAATTCCTTATTTTCCTTCACTTGTGTGCACAGCTTTCGCTTTACTTATTGAACCATCCCACCGGGGGGGAGTGAGTGAGCGGCTGTGTGGGGCTTAGTTGTTGGCTGGGGTTAAACCACTACAGTTACCCTAATGTGGAAAATAAATAAGATAAAATTCAGAGTGTCTTCCAAATAAGAACATTCTAGTGAGAATATACATCAGGACTTCAGAAAGTCAGTAAGGCTGCCTGAGTCATCGTTTAGTATTTGTAAATTCACTAAATATATTAAGCATTAAGATTTATTAAACTTTACTTATTAACACCGTTCTCCATTTCGTGTTCATGTGCATAAACTGACTTGGAAGATTTCTGTCATGAGGATATAGATAGGAGCATAGGTGTGCGTAAACATAGAGCATTTCTCTCAATCTTGACAATGACACATCACTGTGAAGGCAATAGGGTGTGCCTGACATATTCTGAAAATGAAGATGCAGTATTTTTTTTTTTTAAATGGAAAAGCAGTTATTATTTATAAGGGATATTTCTGAACATGATATTCAGAGCAATTTTATATATCCCATGTATATAGCATGAAGAATATATACTTGCTGTCTCCATAGGTATGTCCAGGCATCTTACTACCAGTAACATTCAATTTTGTATTTCAGGATAGATTCAACCTCTCCGGGCACTCAAGCCCAAATCCTCACTTGGATGCCTAGCTCTCTTTGATCTCTGGACATTTTAGCTTCAGAATTAACTTCTTGAGACTTTAAAGATTTATAGAATTCAATTAATCTTAGTTTGGAGCAAGTATCAGACACTGCTACGAAGAATTTCAGCACATCTTGTTTTGACCTTTTTTCCACCCGGTGTTAAGAATGGGATGCATATTCCACAATTCAAAATTTGTAAAATTAACAAAAATCTTATGGGAAGTCTGTAAGTGAAAGGTATATATTGTAATTAGCATTAGCAATTAAGCACTATCCATCATTTGCAAGAGCGCATTCTGACCAACAATTGTGTTGAAGTGGATTAAGTCATTGTGAGATGCTATATTGATAATGAAAAGGTAAACTGCATTATAAGTATGTTGTAATTTGAGACAAATAGATGAAAGCCAGGAACTGTGACTATGGCCAGGGATACAAGTATCTTGCTACAAAACCCCCTACCAGATCTGCACCTAACAGGTTCCGAGAAGCAGTAAAAAGCCGAAATTCTAAGAAAAGCAGCACTAGCTAGTCTAGATTTACACGCACGAGAGCACTAACATTTTGTTTCTGTATGACAGGAACCCATTCGCGTTTTGCTGAAGAAATCCAGAGCGCTTTGCTTACAGGGGTCGCTGAAAAGAGCCTGTCCCTGTTTCGGGGACACAAAGAGCACGCGGGGACTGAAGTTGTATTTTTACTTGTGAGAGGAAGAAACTGACTTCGGGAAGAAGCCACCGGCAGAAATC
>NW_008824864.1:2711800-2763854 GCF_000699105.1 Pygoscelis adeliae | reverse complement strand
TCCCTCCTCCCTTCCCGGCTCCAGGCGGCTCTGAAAAAGAGGTTTTGTTTCGCAGCTGTTTGCAGGAGAGCTTTTGGTAAAAATAATAATAATAAAACCTTACGGCGTAGGATACAGATTTTAGCAGTGTAAATACTGTGAATAGTCTGAAGAAAGAAGTGAGCAAATTGGTGTTTACTAGACAGATTTTCAGCTCAGGATTACAGTGGTAGAGTGGACTTGCGGTGCGTTGCCTGGTTTTAGGTATTCCAAATGAGAATCATCGTTTCCTAAGGGACGTGTGCTCATGTTAAACATTTGATGTCGTGCCTGGCCTCAAGCTGAGCTCTTCAGGCTGTTCCGAGTGCAAATGGAACTCTTGGTCAAGGTTGTACCAACATTTTTCCAAAGGCTACGTGGGCATTTGTCGTCTACAGATTCAGGAGCAGGCTAGGTTGCTGAAAGGGCCTTTAAGTGATGTGTGATATTGCAGCCCGTGGCAGGAGTAAAAGGTGTCCTGACCCGAAATTGTAGATGTTTGTAACAGAAATAATAAGATGGGTATGAATGAAGTGTGTCTGTTTGTGAAAGCACCGCAAAAATGGCAGATCAGGGGATAAAAGAATGCTGTGTATTAGCTGTTGCAGAGCCCCATAGGTATTCTTCAGTTTAAATTTTTATATAGCAAGAAAAGGAAGAACAGAATTAGATCCATAAAATATGTAGATAAGGAAGACAAAAGAACTGTGAAATTCACGAGTTTTTCCGAGGCTTATGTGGGGTAAGGTTGTAAGACGAAGGAGGCAAATAGAACCTGAACATCCACTCCTAAGTCCCATTTGGTGTTTTTTTGCTAAATATACACTGTATCGTAATGTGGCAACAATTAAAAAACAAACAAACAAACCCCAAGCTCAGACAGGACACTTGAAAATAAATGTAATCAGATTCACCTTCATTTGTCTGACAGTTATAAAGGCCACATTGGTTTGGTGTTGGGTTTTTTTTGGGGGGGGAGGGGTTGAAAGTAATTAAATTAGAGTTTGAGGAGGGAGAGGAAATGAAGACAAGAAAGTGAAGATCTCTGTTTAGATTGAAAATCTAGTGGTATTTGGTAACTTCATGCATCCCAAGACTTTAGCCCTGAAGTCAGTTGCCTAAAAAGTTGAGCCAAATGGTGGCTCAGGACTGCTAAAAGGGAGTAAACTCTTTCTGTTGCATCTTCTCTGGGACTTACCAATAAGCCAGATCAGCATGGTAAAATGGCAGAAAACAAACCCATCAGTTTGTTTCTCATCCCCAGCTCAGGAAGAAAAACAGTTCGATGTGCTAACTGTTTATACAGAGGTTAGATGAGCTTGAGAGTAGCACAGAATGGGGTGTGATGTGCTGTCAGAAGGAAGGGATGGAGCCATGGGATGCTCCTTTTAGTAGTAGTGAACTGTTAGGTTTAGCTGTCTTGTACTGCTGGTGGAGAGTGATTTGTGACTTAACAGCTGTGTGGGAAAGAGAAAAGGAAGCACAGTTATGAAGGCAAAAGTGTACTTTCACTCATCTAATTTTTCTTTCCTCCTGCATCAAGCTGGAATAAATGATGGTAGCAAAATGCATTTAGGCATGTAAACACTAAATTATTGTTAACATGTTTCTAGGATAGACCCAGACGAAATGGCTTCCAAGCTTTTTTTATGTTAAGTTTCAAAAACTAAAGGAGCAATCTGCAGTGTGAGTATGTGATCTTCCCCTTCTTCCGTGTAAAGACTGGGAAATATAAGTGTATATTGTCTTTGTAAAAGGAAAAAAGGCATACAGGATTATGCTGCTTTTTTTTTTTTTTTCCACAAAACCATATAGTAGTTTGTATTGAAAAATGTTTCTTTTTCTGTCAGCTTCAACAAGGAGAAGAGGCAGGACACCGCAGTTTATAAGATCAGTAAGTACTGAAACTGTTTGCAGTTAACTCAGAGGTGTTTGAAAAAGTTTTCAAAGCTGTATGTCTTAACAGGAACCCCTTCTGCATTCAAAACCTGGTGAAACAATCCACTGTGACTATTCCAGAACCTGCACCTAGCTTCTTTAATCTCCCAGCTATTTTCAGTCTGTGTTGTCATAAAGGCAAAAACTTTAACAATAACAAGCTAACAGTTAGCTTGTATTGACACCATGTACTGCAGGTCTTAAAAGTTGCATTTAAAACAAAAACAGACATTTTAATGTTGTTTTCATTAAGAGTTTACAGGATTCGTAGTGGTTGCTTTCTGGCGTAATTAAAAAATCTGATATTGTGCATAAGTGAAATTGTTCTTGCACAGTAGAATTAAAACTGATATCTGAACATCTAATCACTGAGAATTTTCTTACTTATTTCACACATAAATTTCAAAAGTAGTATGTTATGTGTTATGATTTTTAAAGGCAAATAGTAAAGGTGGACCTGGCATGTATTAAATTTTTGTTTAACTTCCAAGAGCAGATTTAATGATACACCAAAGCAGTCAGATCAGCTGACTGCATATATCCATTTGTCTTTTACCCTTCTAAATTAAAAATTAAAGTTTTGGGGAACTTGTTTTTTTTTTTAAGACCATTTGACTGAAACCTTGGTCAGTTATTGGAGGATATAAGCTATTTCTGCAATATAGTAATACATAGCTCCTATACTGGAATTTCTGTAGCAAGTAATTTCAGAGTTATTAATACCTATTTCTTTTAATATGAACTTGTTCAGACTTTCAGAATTCCAGAATTTTAAAACTCATTTTCTTGCCCCCCACCAAATGCTTAGGCACTTTAGGAAATAGAGTTTGCAATTAAATACTGATTTCATTCCCCTTCCTCCCCCTGCTGATTTATCACAATGCAAGAAGATAATTAATTCTTCTTTCTAAACATTTTTGAAATAAAATGCAGTTGAAGATTGGGAAAGGCCTGCTACCCAAGCTTTGAGGGGCTATCTTTTAAAAATTCCTATACAAATGAGTACTAACTTTTGATGTAAAGCTGTCTTGAAATTTCTAGCTATGGGAATTTATTCCTGAAATAACTTGTATGTGTTGCTCCTGCTTTGTTTCACAAAACAGTGTATCTTCCATCAAACTTCTATAATTTTCAATTTATTAGCATGCACCTCCCAGAACTGAGAAGATGACTGTTGATCAGGACTGGAGCAGTGTTTATCCAACAGCAGCTGCGTTTAAACCTGCCTCTGTGCCTCTCCCAATTCGAATGGGTTACCCAGTGAAGAGAGGAGTACCTCCACCAAAAGAAGGCAACTTAGAACTTATAAAGGTAAGATGCATTCCATTGGTGTGTGATAACTTTTGAAATCATTATTCACTAAGAGTGCACTGCTTTGATTGCAATATTTGTATTGGATACTGTTTTCTGTTATTAAATAGGATAATATTCTATTTCATTTCTAAATTAAATGGTAAAAAATACAAATGAACCAAATCAGGAGACATTTTTAGGATTATCATGCCTGTGACTTTTCTAATGGGGCTTAACTTAAGTCTTGCACTAAATCAGACTTGAGAAGAGTCTTCTTATCTGAATATTTTATTAAGCATATTGTACTACCTTAACAAATGTTAAAAGTGTAATCGGATTTCAGTAATGCCCCTTTATTTATGAGCAAACAAAAAGCTATTATTGTAGTAACTCTTAATATGTTTGTTTCAGATTCCCAATTTTTTACATCTTACTCCTCCTGCAATTAAGAAACACTGTGCAGCTCTTAAAGGTGAGGGTTTTTTTGGTTTTGTCGGGTTTTTTTTCTTTTTTCTGTTTTTAAAAAACATCTCTCTTGGAGTTTTAAGACGATGCAAAATGTAACTGTGTTTGAAGTAGGTGAGACATGGTCCACCTCTGAAGCTGGTTATTTGTCAGGTTTTGGCTAGTATTGTATGCTTTCTTGTTGCTGCATTGAGTTGTATAGGTAGTAGGCAGATAACGTCTTAGGAGGTTTTCAGCACACCAGTAAGACTTTAATTTTACCTTTCCATTAGGCCCTGCTTGTAAATTTATAGTTTAGTGTCTTAAGGAAGATGAGTGATGAATGTGATTCAGTTCTCAGAAGATTATCTGTGATTAAACGAGGGTTTAATCAGCAGCCGTTCTGGCATGCATTTTAAAAAACTGCTATTAATAAATGAAACCCTCTGTGAGAGCAAAGTCTGCTGGGGAGATAAAGGATCTAATGAAGACCAAGAGCATCTCTGCCAGCCAGCAAGCCAATAAGGAGAACCTAATGAGGAGGTTAGCCCAAAGAGAAGTGGAGGCACAAGGGGACAGGGAGGACATAGAATCATAGAATCATTTAGGTTGGAAAAGACCCTTAAGATCATCGAGTCCAACTGTTAACCTAACACTGCCAAGTCCACCACTAAACCATGTCCCTAAGCACCACATCTACATGTCTTTTAAATACCTCCAGGGATGGTGACTCAACCGCTTCCCTGGGCAGCCTGTTCCAATGCTTGACAACCCTTTCAGTGAAGAAATTTTTCCTAATATCCAATCTGAACCTCCCCTGCTGCAACTGGAAGCCATTTCCTCTCATCCTGTCGCTTGTTACTCGGGAACAGAGATCGACACCCATTTCATCACAACCTCCTTTTAGGTAGTTGTAGAGAGCGATAAGGTCTCCCCTCAGTCTGTATGATAAGAGGTAAGAGGCCTGTCTTGAGTTGCCTATATACAAATGCATGCAGCATAGGAAACAGGAGGAATTAGAAGTCTGAGGAGTCACAAAAATGCAGAGAGAAAGCTTACGTGACTGAGGTGCAGGCAGGGATGATGCGGAGGAGGAGCTGACCTGTATCCAAAAGAACAGCTCAGATGCAGAGCTTTGCTATGAGATGTGTAGCAAGCTGGTTGAGAGTTTAAGAGTAGGGATCAGAGGAGAAGCTGAAAAGGTTGTGTTGGTGGACATCTGCCACAGACTACCTGGTGAAGAAGAGGAAGTGGATGAACAGCTGAAAAAAGCCTCACAACTGCAAGTTTTGGTTTTCATGGGGAACTGCAGCCATCAACATCTGCTGGACAGGTAACAGGATGGGATGGAAGCAGTTTAGGAGATTTCTGGAGTGCGTTGCAGATAATTTCGTGATGAAGATGTCAGATGCTGGACAAACTGTCTATGGGAAGGTGCTGTGTTGCACGTGCTACTTGCAAGTATGCAAGAACTGGTTGGAGATGTCAAGGTTGCTGGCAGCCTTGGTTGTGAAAAGAAGATTGTGGAGTTTAAGATCTTGGGAGAAGGAATGCAAGTAGTGTATTGAAGGCAATTTCTCGCTGCAGACGATCGATGAGTTGACTAGGAGGCATGCTCTCTTAGATTTGTTGTTCAGAAACAAGGAAGAACTCGTCAAGTATGTGACGGTTAGGGGCATCCTTGCTAACAGCGTTCATGAAACTGTGGTGTTTAAAATCCTGAGAGAAGTGAGCAAGACAGACAGGGGAACTAGAGCCTGGACTTCAGGAGAGTGATTTTGGTTTATTTAGGAATCTGCTTGGCAGATCTCACAGGGTACTCTCCTGGGGAGCAAAGTGGCCCGTGAGAGCTGGTGGATGTTTGTTCAGCCTCCTTAAAAGAGCAAGAATGGTCCATTCCAGTGTACAGAAAGTTGAGCAAGTATGGCAGAAGGACAGCATGGGTGTGCATGGAACTCCTGCGTGACCTGAAATGCAAAAAGGAAGTACACAGAAAGTGGAAGCAGGTAAAGACTACCGGGAGGAACAGGAGATTTTTGCCTGACCGTCTTCAAGAATGGCAAGAAAGAAGATGCAGGGAACTGCAGGTCAGCCAGCCTCACCACATTCCCTGGAAGATTATGAGACAAACCTTACTGGAAGCCATTTCCAAGCATGCGAAAACATGCTTTATAACCTGGATAATGGTAGGGAGCATAACCTCAGCAGGTCTTCAGATAATAATGAATTGGGGGGGAACACTGGAGAGCAGAGCTGTCATTCAGAGGGATGTCAACACACATGAAAAAATCCGCTGCAAGGACCCTCATGAAGTTAAACAAGGGCAACTGCAAAGTCCTGCATCTGGGATGGAATAACCCATGCAGCAGTACAGGTGGGTGGGATGGGAGGGTGGCAAACAGCTAGAAAGAAGCTATGCAGGAAAGGCCACTTGGAGACTGGTGGTTATTAGAAAGTTGAACATGAGTCATCAGTGTGCCCTTGTGGCAAGGAAGGCTAACCGCATACTGGGTTGTATTGATGAGAGTGTAGCCACCACATTCAGGAAGTTAATTCTTGCCCCTTTATTGAGTGTTGCATCCAGTTCTGGGGTCCCCAGTACAAGAAGGACGTGGACCCATTAGAGGAGGGCCACACAAGTGACCAGAGGGCTGGAACACCTCTCCTGTGAAGAAGGGCTGAGAAAGTTGGGATTGTTCAGCCTGGAGAAGAGAAGGCTCTTAGGGGACGTTATTGTCACCTTTCAATATATAAAGGGGGCTTATATGAAAGATGAGGAGAGACTTTTCACCAGGGCCTGTAGTGACAGGACAAGGGGCAACGGTTTTAAGGTAGAGGAGGCTAGATAATTAGATTAGAGATAAGGAAAACATTTTTTTATGATGAGGGTGGTGAGACACTGTAAGAGCTTGCCCAGAGAAGCTGTGGATGCCCCATCATTGGAAGTATTCAAGGTCAGGTTGGACAGGCCTTTGAGCAGCCCAATCTAGTGAAAGATGTCCCTGCCCGTGGCAGGGTGGTTGGATGAGGTGATCTTTGAAGGTCGCTTCCAACCCAAACCATTCTATGATTCTATTTGGCAGTTGTGAGACTACATCTGGAGTATTGTATCCTGTTTTGGGGAACCCAGTTCAAAGAAAGATATTGAAATACTGGAGCAAGTCTAACAGAGACCCTGCCGTTATCTAAATGAGTATGGTTTCTATAAATAGTACTTTTAAAAAGGTATATTGCAATAAATTTGGGAAAAAACCCCCAACCAACAGGTATTACTTGGATTGTTTTGTCTTTATTATACAGATTTCTGCACTGAATGGCCAAGTGCTTTGGACAGTGATGAGAAATGTGAACGGCATTTTCCTATTGAAATTGAAACAGTAGATTATGTTTCTGCAGGGACATCTATTCGTAATCCCAAAGCAAGAGTGGTGACTTTAAGAGTAAGTAGTATTTTTGGTAAACAGCCTTTGTTTCAAAAATTCAAATGCTTGGCTTTCTTTTAAAAACATGTGCAACTATGATATGTTGTAAGGAAATGAGGGAAGTAGTTTACTGAATGTCTGAATAAAAAGCAGTGGATTTCCTTAAGTATATTGCAGCATGTTAGAACTGAGGTTGTGAGGTTATGGATATGTAGTTATAAATTAAGACTAAGCTCCGATATAAACAAAATAGTGTACCTTCTGAAGAATCTACTTATAGAAAAGGCAGTAAGTGCCTTTGTACTCAGTGTCTTGCTTAGACTCTCTCATTGCTAATTTATAGACCCTAGAAGTGCACAAGTATTGAAAGCTAGGTCATATGAATGCAGCACTACTAGTAAGTATTGAGTTGGCAGACCTCCAGGCATCAGTGTGTATGCAGTAGGGGCAGCAGCCTTCTGATCATAGGGTCATGCGTTACTTGAGGTTGAAAGGGAGCTCAGGAGTTTTCCAGTCTGACCTTCTGCTCAAAGTAAGGTAGGTATGAGATTAGATGAGGTTACTTGGAACTTTTTCCAGTTGGGTCTTGAAAACCTTCAGGGCTGGAGATTGCACAACCTCTATGGTCAACCCGTTCCTGCTCGCCTGTCTTCATGGTAGTAAAGTTAGGATTGTGCTGTGGCTTTTGAACATGCCTTTTGAGATGAGATTTGAGCCTATCTGAAGAGCAGCAGCAGCGATGGGGTCAGTGATAGTTGTGTTCTTACTCTGTCAGTATAGAAGTTAAAATACTGCATGGTACCACATGCTCATAACACCTATACAATATCTAATCATGGCAACTTTGAACAGTAGTAGTTAATTTTGTCTGTTGGAGTCTCCACTCTCCTTGTTGTAAAACCTTTTGGGCTGAAATTTAATTTGGTCTGTGTGCTGGTTTTGGCTGGGGTAGACAGTCTGTCATTGACGTAAATATGCATTTCACACCACTGTTAGCAGTAACTTCACCATCCCCTTGTAGTCATTACATACTAGAGTTTAGCCTTCTGTCTCCTAATTCAGATACATGGTCAAGAGCAAGTTTTCACAAATTTGTATGCATTAGAAATAAAAGGATATAGAGGGTATCTATGACAATAGAAGCCCCTGACTTCATGCTGGGTTGTGAATGTGTGCAGGAGGAGGCACACATTGGACCCCCCTTGCTCCCATATTCACTTATCTTGGATGGAGTAATACTGACATTTGCAGGTCAGTACTGAGCATGGTGTCACAGGTAGGGGGAAGAGCACAGCTGCTCAAACAGCCTTGAATCTCCTCCTGGTAAAAACAGCAGGTGGTGAGCGTATGTAAACTTCTTGCTTTCTAAATCATGTAAAACATTGAGATATAAATGTCTTCTCTTAGATGTGGCTGTTGAGATACAAGCTGTTGGACTAGGGGTCAGCTATGCTGCAGTGGAGAGGGTAATTCAAAATGATACAAAAATGGAACAATTATCCACATGCTTTTTCAGTTACTGGTGTTCTGATCCCAGACTTCATTAATAAATGCTTTCTCTGGTTAATCCTCTGACAACAAAATCTGCCTAGGGAGGGGGAAGAGAAGATTTAAAGGTGAAAACAGATGGCACTGGGTCAGCTAGCGGTTGAGTTTGTATCAATGAGAGAGCATTTACTGTGCGTTGTGTTACAGACTATGATAAACTCTCTGGTGGATCTTCATGATAAGATTTCCTTTTTAAAATATTGCTTAAAAGTTAAACCTTTCTAATCTTAATTAAAAAATTATGTCTTTTTTCTACCAGGTATCATACTGGAGATGCTAATTTTTCATCTCTTGTAGCCTAATGCCAGTGTTTCTTGTCACTAAATTTATCCTAGTCTATTCCCAAGTGGAATTGTCCACATTGTGCCAGACAACATAGTACCACAGGACATAGAATGAGACTTTTCTTTTTTTAAATCAACTGCTGTTCCTTGTGGAGCTCTAACTTTTCTAAAATTCAACATAAAATAGTCTGCAGCATTCCAGCTAACGATTATAAGCTGTCCAATTGCTATCCCATTTTGAAGCAAGTAGCCATTAAATATTTGTCACTTTAAAGTGACTTTGGATTAATAAGAACATCTTTTTTGTGACCCTGTAATATAGGAAACAGACCAGATAGCTTTTTAGTTTTTATAGGAAAAGCAAGTCATGTGGAATAAAATCATAGCTCTCTAACAGTAAATTTCAAATGACCACACTGTATGAAGGCAGCATGATACAACTATGATAATGCCATCCTTTTAAGACAGTGCAAAAAGTACTACTTAATGAAATTGTTTTGCAGTGTTGGTTAAAGCAAGCTAATGCTGGACACCTGGGCTGGAGTATCCCATTAAGTTTAGACAGTCATGGTTATAAAGTGCTTACATGCACTAGCAGTTGCATGCTTGCCAGAGAGTTGTGTCCAAAACCCTTTAGAGTTTGGAGCATTCCTTCTTTCTGTGGGTGTGAGAGAAGGATAGTGTTAAGAAAATGTGTTTTACAAAAAGGCGTTTCTCATCAATTTGAGTGAGCATTGCCAGGCAGCAGTGAGGGTAGGCTGTTCTGTAAGGGAAGGTGATCCAGGGGCAGTAAGGCAGGCAGGGGCAGTGACCTCCCCAAAAAGGGTGCAGCTACTACCTGAGCAAGGTGAGCAGGACAGGCCTGGTAACAGTAACCTTGTCCATCCAACAGCCCAGTAATCACCTGACAAGTTCATAATGATAAGGCGAGTTTGAGGTCAAAGCAGGAAGAGAAGTCAGTGGATCAGGATCAGGTCTGGTGAGAGTAACTAGGATCAGTCAATGGTCTGGTGATTGTCAAGCCAATCCATAGCGATGCAGTAGGTGAGGTCAAGCCAGGAAGTCAAGGATGTGTGTCAGGGTTGGGTCAGTGTGGGCCATGGCTAGGCACAGACATAGCTGCGTTGTGGCTCAGGCAGAGACCAAGGCTGAGTGCCTCAGCTTAGGTGCAGCTTCTCAGTAAAGCTGGGGCAGGCCCATCTTCTCATAGCTCCTTTTTTTTTTGTCACCACTGATTGAAGGCTATGTGGCTGCACTGTATGGAAGGGCACTGTATGTAAGGAAGCCTTGACCCTTAGAAGAGGTTGCTGTGTGCGTAGGGAGCTTTTTTTTGCAGCTTGACCATTGCCTTAAAGACTGGATGCACCTAATAGGTCTGTTAGAATTAGACTTGACAAAATGTGAGCTAGGGAGCAAAGCTAGGTGAGCTCCTGCTTACCAGTATTACAGGCATGCATAGTAATGAGCATGTAATTCCTTAAAAAGAAGACATTTTTCATATAATCTGTGGAGTAGTGAATAGTAGGGGTTTTTTTCAAGATTAGAAGTTCCAGTATTGAAACCCTGTTGTCTCCTCCCTTGTCACATTTAGGTTTAGTACTTCCGTTTTCTATTTTTAGTAGTAGGGTTTTTTCTTTTCAGGTAGTACTTTTTTCCCTGATATTTATTGGAGCTTCTAGTTTCTTTTAGTCCTTCAACTTTTGTTAGTTTTTCTGATGCAGGTTTCTTGATTTTTGAACAGTCCTTTAGTACAGCAATGACACAGTAGAAAGAACATAGAGGAAAAACAAACAGTGGGCAAGCGAGTAAGAGACTGCTATTATGTCTTCATGTTTTTAATATTCCTCAGCAACTCCCACTTAATAGAAACTTATCTTTCCAACACCATATATCTTTAGACTGTTAAGGTTCACAGCCTTCTTATTTGCTATTGTGTAAACAGATAGCTAAAACCAGCTTGCTTTACTTTTCATACTTGTTTATTGCATATAGAAACTAGCTTCAGACTAACTTTGTAGAGGTTTTTTTAAATAAGTACTAGTTATTTGTTTTATATCTTATGTTTGTGGGTTGTCTGGTATTGAAACAGAAGACAAGCCATTCACACTATTGTTTGATGAATTATGTGAGATTGGACAGTTCTGGTCCATTATATTGTCATCTGTGTGCATCTTTGCATACTTCTATTGATCTCCCAGTAATGACTTTGAGAATAGTGATTTGATGTCTCTTGAACTGACATCTTTCCTCCTCTTTTGGATGCTTGTCATAAATATCTTTGATATATCTTGGTATTAAACTTACTGATCTGTATTTGAAAAAAAAATCTTAAAAAAGATTTATTTTTCCATATGAAGTACACATGAATATGAAATACAGCTACAAACTAAACTGACAGCTCTTTTTTCCTCTGAAAAAAAGTTTGAGTAGAAATATTCTCCCCCAGCCCCTCTGGTATTTGGATAAAGATATTTATTGTTTGAATATTCAGATTATACTTGCCTTGTGTTAAGACTTCTGACGTGATACAATCAGAAGAAATTCTGCAAATGCATACTTAATAGCTATCCTTTCAATTCTTGATAAAAGATGTGCCTATCTATCTCAAAATACTTTCAGGGTGCAGAGATTTGATTTATCCAAGTAATTAAAGGTGTTTTCTCTTGTATTTGGAGGTTAAACTTTCTCATCTGAATTTGGATGACCATGCAAAGAAGAAGCTCATTAAACTTGTAGGAGAACGGTACTGTAAGGATACAGATATGCTCACAATTACAACGGACAGGTACGGTTACAAGAAGGAAAAAAAATGCCTGTAGCAATGGTCACAGTATAGAAAGGGCTGGGTGTCTTCCAGTAATATCAATTATTGTCTTAGTAAATTATTATATTTTTAAGGCTAAAATATGACTTAAGATAAATAGATAAGATACTCCTGTTATTAACTGTTAAAATACTAATGGACAAATCACATAAGGTCAAACCTAATATTTGTTAAATATTGCTAGTTATTGAAGCTCTGTATTTAGAAGTCTCATTTGTTATTTTAAAGTAGTTGTCATGTTTCCCAAATCGGTTCTGTTAGTTCTAACAATGATCTGAAGAGTTTCAGGCAAGAAAAATGGGGATATTGGTGCCCAGACATTTCTCAGTGTTCTGGTGTTCTAGATATAAACAAATCACTGTAGTTATTTACAGTTATGTTCAGAAGGCTGCATGGAAGAAATGTGTTTTCTGTGTTGAATTCTGAAGACTGTAAGAGATACATACGTATTCCTAAATTCACAATAAACTTTAATTCACAGCTGCTTTCAGTGGTAGGAAAAACATTATTGCTAGTCTTTTCTGTTTGCATGTTTTTATTAGAATTCATTTTCCCCTCTTAAATTTCCTGTCCTTTGGTAGGAAATACTGTTTTATTTCTGCATAAAGTAAATACAAATTGGATAAAATTGTGCATATCTTTTTCGACAAGACTTGGAAATCTGGGTGGTTTACTGGGACCACTTGTGCTACCAACAGTTTTCATTTCCCTAGCAAGACTTATTTTGTGGCTAAAACATTAGTATACCTGAAAGGAGCTTACCCCCTAGAGCACCTGTGAATGGTCTCATGCTGTGTTCCAGAAGAAACTTAATGTGCCTGCTGATATTTCACTTTATTTTTAGTAAATTCTAAGGCCTAAGCTCTGAGTGGTATCCATTTCTTTAATACAGGATTTTCCAGGCTGTTTCACTAGGAAAGAAGTAAGAGTCAAAAGCTTGAGTCCTTTTTAAATTTATTTGCTAGAATAGTCATAGTCCGTAGTCATTCAGATGAGTGTTTTTAGAGTGCGTCAGACGCAGTCTCGCATGATTCAATTTGTTCTGCATCAAAAAGCAGGGGGTGAAGGAGCCTGCAGGAAGAGGTGAGTGTGAGAAAGAGGCAGGAGGTTATGGGTGATCAGCATGAGGAAGAGATTAATTTGCAGGACTGTGTCTTATCACAACAAATTTTACTGGTGATCCTGTTTGGACTTACAGCTACATTGACTTAAACTTTTCCTGTTAAATTGTTGGATAGATCTTCTGTTCTGAACTGTATTTCATGGCCGTTTTCAGCAGTCATTCTCCTCCCTTCAGGTCTGGAGAAAAAAAAAAAGAAGAAGATTTTAAGGGAGTTCAGACTAAAATATGTTTGATTCCACTTTGGCACAGAGGACAAAGATGTTCTTAATGTTTCCTGAAGTTCTGTAAATTCTTGCATTATTTTCATTTTTGACCTGCAGATGCCCATTCTTCCATGTCCTTAATACTCATACTTTCACTATGTTGTTCTTGATTGTGTGTAATTCAGAAATGCATGTGAATCAAACACACATTTCCCTAAGATTCCCTACATTACAAGTAATGGTAAGTTACCATTACATTGATGGTAAGTTTAACATTTTATTCAAAAGGATATTACAGTGGCTTGATTTCAAAAAGACTAGCTTTGTTTATGAATTTTCAGGTGTCCGCTAAGAAGACAGAACTATGATTATGGCATACACCTCCTCACAGTTCTGTACCATGAATCTTGGGTAAGCAATTGTGAATAACTCGCACTCTCTTGTAACTTACAAGAAGTTCCATGACTGTGTGCAGCTTAAAGTAAATTATCTTGGATTCTTTTCCTCTTCCACCTCACTTTTCTTCAAATTCAACCAAGATAAGTTGCTTATGTTTGAATCTTATTCCCCAGTCAACTTGAGTGCATTTCTTTAACTTCACAAGTGCTATTCTGTTGTTTGTATACATAGTTTGCCTCTTTTCAGAAGTTCTCTAGTTTTTGACCTTAATAAGAGATTCTTTCCCAATACTTTTTCTCACAACAATGAGCCTAAAACTGACCCTGAGCCTAGCAGAAAACACCTTAATTCTCAGGATTCCTAAACGTACCTTTAGTTTGGTGGCATGCTGGGCTGCCTAGGCACAGTATTCAAATATGAACTGAGAGCATCCAGAGAAATGGTGTACTCTGTGATTATCACCTGTTATCGATGCATTTTTAATAGTGACCATGTTTAAAGATGAAAACAAGTCTATTCCAAAAAAGCAGAGAGGCGTGTTACTGGCTTTAAAGCTATGAAAACTAACATACAGCAAAGTATCTACATTTTGCCTGATTTCAAACTCTTACCTGTTACTTAGAAATTGTCTTTTCTTGGGCTCTTCCTGGGCTGCGGTAAACCATGGCTGTAATTTGGAAGTATTCTGCTTCTTAAATACTCTCTCACAAATCTTTCCTCAAGCTGGAAGGAGTGAGGACTTAGGCTGCTTTTCTGAGCTCCCTTTTGCTCAGAAAAGGGACATCCTCCCCACCTTCTGATAGTTTTAGGATTTCATTGCATCAGAGTTAGTGTCCTGAAAAATATATAAAATTATTGTAACTCTTTAGATAAATATTTCTACCAAAGCAAGTGTAATGTAAACTTTCCTATAATCATTCAGGATATGGCATATTTGGAATTTTTCCCAGTAGTTTGTTTTGTTAAATGGTTATACATGTGAAATACCCAGTGTAAATGTATTAAAGATACTATTTCAATTTATTGATAATTGACTACAATTCTTAAATAGTCCTCTAAATATAAGAAGATCTCTTTAGACCTCAGATCTTTCTTTGACAGTGAATTCTTCAGACTTGTCTCCCCTATTTTTGTGGTTAATCATGTTGGTTATAAGTATTGCCTTCAACAATTTTACAGCCATTTTTTACAGAAAACAAGTTAGCAGTCTGAAATGAAATTATTGTTGAAAACCCATAGTTATGTTTTGGATAACTTAACTTTGTTTAAATGTGGTATGTTATTAGTCACATTGTTTGAGACAGACAGTGAAAGCCTTCATCATGAGTATATTTCCACAGATGTACTCTTTTAAATAAGTTGTAGATGAGTAGTTACCAAAATTCACGTTTATTGTTTTCAATTGTTCTATAGTATTTAAATTAAATCTCTATATTTAGCACTTTTATGAATTTCAGTGTTCTTGATTTTGATCGTTCCAGAGATGACATAAAAAACATAATAAGGAGGATGAGCTATATTTCCCTTTCACTGGAAGTTGCCTTGAAGGATATGTTTTGTAATTGTAGAGTGCATCAAATTAAATTCATCTTATACTAATATCTTAAAAGATACATTTACTTTAGATTTCAAGTGCTTTGTACACATGGATATTTTTCTCCCCAACAGCATTACATTGCATTACAAATCTTAAATTAATGACAGATCAGTTTCCAGTATTAAGCAGTGACAAGAGCTAGACACTACTCACTTCATTAATTCCAGACGAACACCACATCTGTCCTTTGCTCTAGCATTACTTAGTGATGGAAGACAGGGCTATACGATACTGCTATGTGAGTGTTCAGTGTGTATTGAATATGCACAAGTCTCTTGCCCTTTTACTACCTTTCAACTTCCATGTTAATATTTGATGAGGTTGTCAATAAGTTGTAATTGTCTTTGATTTCCATGAAAAATTAATGGTCTCCTGAGACATGTTTTTTTATTTTGTGTGACATGTTTTGTTTTCTGTTTTGTTGGTTTTTTTCCCATGATCAGTGGTAATGCCTTTTAATAACTTGCTGAAAGATATTTTGGACACATTTTGTAAACCATAAGCAAACAATGTGTGTTTTTTTTTAATTTGTACTAACTTTAATGTTGGAGGGGGATGGATGGGAACTGGCCTTCCATGTAGACAGTAACATCAATCCTGTTTACAGAACTAATTGCAAGATTTGATGACTTTCCCAGCAGAGTAGTGCCACACTGTGTTTTCATGCATGTGCGTGATGGAATTCAATAAAAAGATGAGGGCAGTGTTCCATTCTTGCTAAGTGAAGGGAAAGCTGGCTGCATGTAAATTTTGCCCTCAATCCTGAAAACTTTGCCTACTATCTCTCTAAACATGGCATAACTACAATTTATGTTAATAACTGGATTACTGAATTTTGCGAACCAGAAAGCATGTGAATATATATAAAAGGAAAAATTGTATGCAGATATACATCAGGAAATGTAATTTCAAACGTAATTATATTTTAATTGCCAGTGATGCATAATTCTTTTATTACAGTTACGAACTAGAGCATCCAAGTAGTTTAGGAATCTGAAACCTTTTTAAAAGAATGACTGTTCTTTGTGGTTTTGTTGGGTATGTAGTGAACTATGTGCTATGAAGCTCTGTTGTGAAGAGATGCATTTCCAGCAGAAGGTTATTCTTAAAGTAATGAGTATGAAGAGTTTAATTCTGGTTCGTCTGTCTATGCATGCTTAGAAGACAAAATTTACCACTGTGTCAACAGTAGCCTCTGTATTACAGATTTTCTTGTATACTTTTCCAGTCTTGGCTTCAATAAAAACCCAGGGCATCCACTGCTCACTAATTCTATTGCAATTAGAGGGCTCAGGTGGAATTAGTTTGCAAGAATCCTTGTTGTAATGGAGTTACAGTTGAAATATGCAACAAGTGTGTGCAGACAAAATAGAAAGGAAAGAGGGAGGATTACCAACAGTTGGTACAGGTATTGCTCTACCTCAAGGCTCTGAATACGTTGTTAAGAATGGATTTCTTTCTTGGATTGTGATGTGGGGAAGAGGGTTTGTTTGCATTTAAATAAATTAATAAAAGTTTATCCAAATGGAATTTGGCAAACTGGTTTCTGAGAGGTACCACAGCCAAAGCGAGGGAAGCATGTTGATAGGTTAATGCACTGACTAGCATTTTTGACTCCTCTAACCTGCTAGCAATGAATGGATGATGCAGGAAGGCACACTAGCCACATTGTGAAAGGCTTTGAAGATATGTTGGAGCATTGAACCTTGTATAGAGAAGCTTTCAGAGAAGTTCAGGTGTTTTTTATAACCATGTGTGTAAGAGCTCCCTTTTTTGAATGCATGGGGAAATAAGAAAAAGGGAAGGAATTGAAAGGAAGGAACAACTTTACTTTTCTAAAGTTTTTTTTTGTTTGTTTGTTTTTTGTAGAAGGAGTAAATGAATGTCTGTTTTGTTTTGGTTTTGTGAGTGTTAGAGGGAGCATAGTTTCTACACTGTGGGAGGGGGGGATGGGAAAAGAATTGTCAGACTGTTGATAGATGGTCAGAGTAAAGAGTTAAGATGAAGAAGCTGACAAAGGAGGCAGGATTTCAAAAAGCTACATTCATGACTTGGGAATGGAGAGTGTAGGTGAAGCTATTTGATTATTTGCAGGAGAAGGGGGATACTACTGGATAGCCTTTTGGGCTACATAAGCACTGCAAATTGGTAGTTAAAAGTAGTGTTGCATTTGAAACTATACTGTCTTTCCTGTCTTCTCATGTTCACTCAGAAATGCCATCAATGGAGACTTGACCATGCAAAATCCTACAAAAGCTGAGGGCACTCAGGACCTTTCAGGATTGTGTTAGAATTTAGCAAAACACAGTGCAGTGTTACCAGTTGGTATTTGATCTGTATTTAAACAAATAAACCCCCTTTATTTTGAAGAAAGGAATGTGATGGTTTTCTTTCATCCTCTAGAATGCATTCCTGTGCTGGATAATGCTACCCTTGCTTTTGGCAAAGGGAATCTATAGTGCTTGTTATTTTGTGGCAGAAAAAAAAAATCTTGCTTGTTTATTTTAATAGAGGATGTGAAGGAAGAGAGGAGGAAAAACATTAATTCATCCTCTGGTTCTTGATCCATCCTCTGTTACCACAGGTTCAAATGAAATATACTGTAAAGCAGAACAACTATGGGAAGCTGTTCAGAATATTGGCATGTATTGGTGGATAGTACTTGCTTGGTAAGACAGCATGCTGTTTCTTGAGATGGATCTGAACAGTGGGAGTGGTATTAATTAGGGGTCTACATATTGTGTTCTTGGTTCAACCTATTTGAATTACAGGTTGGCTAATGAGGCTGCCTAAACCTGATGGAGAGCTCAATTTAGTTGTAGTATTTGTTACTTAGAGATGCATAAGAAGCAAGAAGTGTACCTTAAGATCCCAGGCTGATGCATTTGGCACTTTATTTTTGATAAATGCAGATAGATATCAGGCCCATGAGTTCAGTTAAGTTTTAAAATCTGAATGTTTTAAAGATAAGGATGTTCATTTATTTTCTTATTTTAAAATATTTGGAGATCTTTTGCTTCCTGTTTAATAGTTTTCAGGTTATTAATCAAATATTTGTGTCTTTTTAGCTTTTAGAATGTATTCAGTAGATATCTGACTTGCACCATCTGGTAAGAATTGAACTTACCTTCTTTGGACTTTTTCTGTGATTCCTTTCAAGTTATCCCCCAGGATTGTGCCTGGATTGAATTGATCAATGAAAGGGTGAGATATATTAGGTAGATTGTTAAACAGCAGCTCAGTCAGTTGTATTCTGCTACCTTTAGACGATGGTACTTCTTGAATGCTGTAACATCTCTCTAAACCTGAATGTATTTTTATGGTACAAAGTGGTTTTTAAAGAATAAGCGTTTGCTGCCCTCCAGTGGTTAAAAAGATCATAAACTTCTTCACATTCAGCTCAGATTAATAGTTTCTCACTAAAAAGTAAAGTTCTGTTAGGAGTTGAAAGCAGGAAGGAGAAACAAGTGGAGCAGGAAGTTAATTTTCTAGTAAGGAAAAACATTCATAGTCATTACAAAGGGGAGGAATCTGAAAAAGATAGGGTGAGGGGGAAATAACTTAGAGTTGTTTTAGACCAGTCAAGACTACAAAAAGGTGCGGCAATTTTCCTTGTTCCAGTTCCACATGATTTTCAACATACACAAATGCAAGATGATGGAAAGTGGAGGATGTAATTCTGCATTACACAGCTGAGATCTTGAAAGATTAGTGTAAAGTTGCCCTTGCATTTTCTATTCTCCAGTGTATTTCTTAAAGGTCAAATCTGGCATACTAAGAACAACAGTAGAGTAATGCTGTACACACTTCTGAACTCTGTCTTGCTTTTTCTAGTAGTATAGTTACGGGAGTCTGATAAAAAAGATTCAAGACTTGAACAGTAAGGAAGAAGGCCTATAGAAGTAGGGATAAGTGGAAAGTGGCTACTGAATGCATACAGTAATAGTCAAAGGGTCTTCTGGGTGCATCTCTCTGCATTGTACTTGCATTGTAAATGTTAATAGTACTTGAAATGAAAGGACAGGGAAATTGAAGCAGAAAGGTGAGGGAAGGAAAAGAACTGAAGAATGGACAGACAGAGTGACACTAGAGGCTTAACTAAAATTTATCTATGAACCTCAAAGCTGTGTAGCTCGAATGAATTTGAGGAAGGTGTCCCACATTGCTTTGGCATTCCTTTTTAAGCAGAGTATTCAACTGCAAGGCACCGGTGGGTTGGGGAGTCTGCGTATGCATGCAGCCGAATGAATATTTTTACATAACCATTGGTGATAATTCTAAAATCCATTGTATAGCTTTTCTGTAGACTTAAGTTAGCACTTAAATTGTGTTGTCTTTTTTTTCATCTGCAGTCATTTTAAGCCATTACAAGTTAAATGTAATTTTTATCACTTCAGGTTGTGCCAGTAGAACTTAGTAACAGTAGGATTTTGCAGTTTTCATAGTAGGAGTTTACCTTCCTAGTTCAGCCTAAAATATGTGAAAGGATATGAGTCCACTTTTGAAACTTAAGCAGGTCTCTGGCTAGTTAGGTTTCAAAAGTATACTTTAACTTCATGTTCTGAACACTCAGGATGTTATGACACATGGGTTGTAGGATTAAAATGGGAGGTGGAGGGAGACACTCCCCCTTGCTGAAACTCTCCCTGGGCAGAAGAAAATTCAAGATGGAACAAACTGAAAGGAGGGCCATAGCCTAGTGATTAGAGCATGTACCTGGGAGAGACAGATTTAGATCTCTGGGCACCATGTAGTATAACTGAAGACTGCTTAGTGTAAATCTCCTGACTTTGAGATCTTAGAATAATGAAGCGTCATATAACCGTGCCCTTCCTACAACAGTGTTCTTTCTCAGTATGTTATTATATGTGGTTTAAGTAACTCAAACTGAGGCTGAGTTGGTGGTCTCTAAATGTTGTAATATATACTTTGTGTTGAAGTACGTATTACATTTCATTGTGCACTCACCAGTGCTCAAAATCTAACGACTTGAAAGAGTCTTCATCATTAATGTGAATCAGAAAAGAGCAAGCTAAGTGACATAGTAGATGTTAAATTTAATAAACTTTCTCTGAAGATCTGAATTCAAACATTTAAAATCAAAGGAAGGAGGTTTGCTGACAGGAAATGTGTATTGCAGTGAAAGAAGGTTAAACTTTTTTTGTACCTCTTGCTTGGAACCACAAAGGATGAATATTCAGGCAAAAGGTTGAATTAAAAATTGTCTTTGTACTGTTTCAGGCTGAGGAGGCTTTTTGCAATTAAACACAACTACCTTGTGTTTAAGCCTGATGTTTCTAGTTCCTGGAGAAACAAGGCTCCTTTTTAAAGCATAAATATAATTTTTACAGCTGTTCAATTTTCAGTCTCAATGTTGGAGTGAAGTGTTATGGGGCATAGATATGAACAGAAAATCATCAAAGATTTAGACCCTTAATATCACTGATCTTTCTTGATGAGATCAGAATCTTATCTGATCAGCATTCAGAAAACAAACTGAGTTAGATAAATACCTTTCAAATGACCCTTTCAGAAGCTTGGATTTTCCAGAAAATACATGCAGCCACTTCAGCCCAGAGAAATTAGGTGTTAGCCTCTTTCAAAAATGAGGACATCTAGATGATGGTGACTGCTGAGGACTCTTAAGTTAGTGACAGAACCAGAGATTAAACCTGTGAGTATCATTAAGTATGAGAGCATCTCTTACATTCAATATTATTTTTTGAGGCAAAGTTCTGTTCTTTCTTCTCTGCTTGTTCTTTTCTGTTTTACATTTGTACCTTGCTGGAATGTTTAGTCCTCACAGTCTTTCTCCTGATTTTCCTTGACACTCTAGAGGTCTTATCTGCCCTGTGCCATTGCCGTGTCCTAGAAAATAATGTTCTGCTCATTCAGAAGAACGAATTTTAACCTATTCTGCATCACCAAGCAATTAAAATTTTTTTGTATCCAATCTCATCACATACAGCTTTGCCTATTTACAAATTTATGTTGATATTTCTTTTTAAGTTGCTACCTAAATAATAGAGTTCAAATGTGTAGTATATCCAAAGAGGTAAGTACGTAATTGTTTTGGCAACTCCTCTTTGGCTTGAGGATACCCAATAATTTGGAAAAATGCTAGCATAGCTGTCATTTATTCCCTGAAAATCTGTGATTATTGTACCACATAGAGTATCTTTTATTTCAATGCAGTACTAAGAAATAGGTCTATTTATTCGAGGCTATACAGAGTTTGAAATTTGATTTGCAACTAAAAACTTCCCTTCCACTCAAAAAAAACCCAAAAAACACTAGAATACTTGGTCTTTGCTAAACAGCATTAAATTTTTAACTGTTCAAACCATTGACAAGAAAATTTACTAACATGAGTCATGTTTTTAATTGCCTCGAAGATTTCTGTGTGCCACTTGCAAATTTTAGTTAAAATGTCTTCCCCAAAAGAAACATCAGAGAACTGACAATTCTAATCCTGGCTGTGACAACGAAATTATGAAAGTTAAACTGGCAAAAAACCCAAGAAAAATGATGGTGAAATGCTTTCCTTTTTTCTGTACTTAAGGATACAATATATATTGAAGCTTTTTGTTAATGACTTTTATGTAAAAAGCAATTTCACTGGCCAGAGTACTGTTTTAGTATTTATACTGTGTCAGCACTTCAGATTAAGCACTGTAAAGGCTTGTAAACCTCCCAAAATACTGGCTTAAACTGTCACATAAAAGATTTGCTTAGAAACAAATCCTTATTCCGTTTATAGCATTAAAAAAATAATTCTATATATTTGCATTAGGAGGTGTAAAAAAAAAAAAAAAATCACTCTTGTGCCTCTTCTTTAGTAATAGGTTTGTGTCCTTTGACTTTATATGAAAAGTTTTCTCTTTATTTTTTTTTTTATTTTAATTTTTTTTCATGGTTCTTATTGGAAGTTTTGGTAAGAGAAACAGTTGAAATTATCAGCTGAGTGCATCTTCAGCCAGGCTGGTTAATACTTACTGAGATTCTGTCTTATATGTGATAGAACAAAGCAATCATTTTTAGTGAATTCGTTGAAGAAACATACATTCTTGATTTTTAACTTCGTTCACTAAGTGGGGATTCTAGAAAAATGTTACACAATGCCACACTTGTATTCCACTTTTCACAGTTTTATTCTCATTTGTAAGACACTTCTTGCAGTGTTTACGAACATTTTAAATTTGCAGGGGACAAAAATAATAAACTAACAAAACTCTGAGTGATGAAGACCTCACTTTTGAAGTTTCTTTCATTGTCTCATTAGTTTTCTTCATAACACTTTGAACTGAGGCTACAATACTTGTAACATTTCCACTCTTCAGAGTCCATGGGTGCTTGTTTACCTAGGGTGCTTTTTAAAATGAAAATATAATTCCAGATTCACTTTTTCTCTTGCAATAAATCTGGCTGGAAAGGTATTTAAGTTTCACTCAATACAGTCAGTTTGCAAAAATCTGGTTTCTGTTTAGTTTCCTGTTTGTGATGTATGTCTGGACCTGTATACAGTAGGATAACTTTTCATTTTGAGGCACGGCCACCAACATTGCAGCAATGGATACTGGCTTCTTGTAGCAGGGCTGAGGAATGGATTTTGAAATCTCCCCCTACTGTCAAATCCCTTCCTGCCTCCCTCCCCCACAGAAGTCAGATTTTATTTTAAAATCCATTTTGACACACCATTCTGCTGGGAAGGATTGCAAGAAAGAAATACTTAACAGCTTCTTTGGCCTCCTTTAAAATCTCCTTACCCTGTATAGCTCGAAAGAGATAGGGAAATCTTAATCTGTTTATCAGCGTGCATCTCCAAAATCCTGTAAGTTAATGCGTGCAGAGAATGATTTTCCTGAAGAGATAAATGTAATAACTGTAATTAGTTCTTGTTGTCTCTGCTATAACTTAAAGGTGTTCAAAAGCCTCACAGTGATCTTTTGTTTGAACTTCAAACATGGGTTTGGTCCAGGGAATGACCGGGGCGATACCCATATTCCCTTACTCTTGAGAAACCCTACCCCTGTGAGAGAGGCTTTTGCTTTGAAATTCTCTTGGAGTTTAGGAAAAAAAATGTCTTGGATAGCCATTATGCAGATAAACAAGGGATATTTAAAACAGGATGATGTCGTTAATTTAAAAATATGTAAATCTCCACATTGAATTGCAATATTTTCAAACATCCAAGGAATACTTTACTATACTCACTTGTTCCGCTACTGTTCTAGCAGTACAGGCTACAGTACGTCCTTTTTTTTTTTTTTTCCCCTCTAGAAATTGAATGAGGTTCTTTTACTTCTGTGTTGTATTGTGTCCAGGTTTTAATGTCAGTCATAGGAGCCTTTTAGCAGTGTTAATCACTGTTTCTGACTAAACATTTGGACTTGGAGATTTAAAAGACAAGAGATTCCATTTACCCGGTGCAGGTTGCAGCATTTGTTAAAGTATTTTTAAATTCAGGTAGACAGACCCAAGCACACAGGATTGTAGAGGGGAAAAAAAAATTTTGGGTCTTAATTAAAGGTTATTAAATATTATGGTTTGACTGCAGCAACCTTGTTGACTAGTGGACAGAATGAAATAAAAAAATGAAAAACCAACAACACCCAAAAAAAAAAAAAAAGCCAAACCAAACAAAAAAAACCCCAACCCTCCTGTGATTGCTAGGTTTATTTGGATTCTGCATAGCATAGCTAAAAATTTACTGAAGAGCTCTTTCTGGCAAGGGATTTAAAAAAAAAAAAAAAAAAAAAAAAATCCATATGATGTAAATGCTTTACCGGAATGTTTCTTTGAACTTACTCCCAGAGAAATATAAGTTTTATTTAGACATGATTTCTACAATTGCAAGAAAAACATGACCACCAAAAAGAAACCAAAAATAATTGAAATTGTGATTCTTATATAGTTGAAATAATGTAAGGATGCTATGTATTGCTTACATCAGTAAAGTACTAAATAATTGTAAATATACAAATAAATATACAATCTGCAACATATAAAAATACAAATATATCTACAAAACATATGTATTTACAAAAGTACAATAAAATTAAATATACAAAAATAGCAGGTTATAACATTTGAAATATCCCTTAAATAGTCTGTGAAGCTAGAGGAAGACCTGCTGAATCGGAGAAAAACTACAGTACAAAATTTACAAAGAACAACTGCACAGGCCAAGTATTTAGAGGCACTGGGATGATGTCTTCTGTCTGTGTTCAACTTTTGATCCTGTCTAATCTTGCAACACCAATTGGGTAAAAATTAGCACCTTGTGGATAGAGATTCTTTTGAGGAGCAATTTGTTTTGCAGGAAGAGGAAATGGATTAATTGGTGATGCTTTTCCTTAAAAGTCACAATTAAAACATTTCCCAAATGGTGAAGGATTGCTGTCTCTCATCATAGGTTACTTGGTATGAGCTGTCTCACTTCGCGTCTTATAGCCAATGTAAACATACCAAAATCATATGCTAGGGACATAATAGCTAGGTGACTACTTCCAAAGCTTGAGCATTTAGGGTTATTTAAAACTATTACTTTTACAAGGTTTTTTGTTACTCATTTTGTAGAGTCCATAAGCTTTTCTTCTCATTCTGACTCGTCTAGTTATATCTGCCAGATACATAAAGAACTTGATAAGTGGGAGGAAAGAAACTCATCCTGCACAGAATGTATAGCGTACGGGCACCTTTTGAACTCTCTTTGAGGCTTGAGGTAGAAGCCTTGGACTTTAGAGGAGGGGAAATGTCTTCCACAATAAAATTTTTAAAGCGAATTGGTATGGGGGAGAAGTTCCTTCAAATTATTGTAGCTTTGTTTCAGTCTTGAGTAGTTTTTAAATGGTGTATATTTTCTTTCAGAAAACTGAGATGTGGGAGAGTGAGAAGACTGAGGAAGACATGGAAGAGTATATCTGGGAAAATAGCTGCTCTCAGAAAAATGCCTTGGATACACTACTTCGAATAAAAGCCTCAGAGAATGTCAGTAATGTAACTAAGGAAGAGCTTCTTGCATCTGAAGTGGTTAAGAATTACAGAAACTCTGTAATTGCACTTAAAAATGAAGGTGAAACAGAAGGTAACATGTCTCAGTATAAGGAATCAGTAAAGAAACTATTGAATATACAAGCACTACCGTGAGAGCAGACTCTGCAGGTACATCTGATTATTATGGAAATATTAAAATACTATGTTAATACTTCTATATGAGATGGATATATAATTATTCAGAACCTTAACCAAAAATACGAAACTTGATGATGAGTTAATAGTAATCAGATTTTTCTTTACTGCTGGGTTTTCTTGTAAACATAATTTTCCTGTCCATGCATCGTATTCTTTGAATAAAGTATGTTTTGAGTCATATTGGTTCTATTCTGTGCTTTCTTAGCTTGGGAGATCCTGGTTCAGTTCTCTGCTTAATGACATTCTGACTTCTCACACAACTTCTGTTGGTATATAACTTAGAGCAACAATGTCAAAAACAATGAAATGACCTAGGGTCCCAGTTCCATTAATTCAGAGTCTGAAAGTTAAGAGCTCTAAACTTTCTGAATGCTTTTCAAATGTCACTCAGATTTTTCTCTGTACTCCCTATCTGTAAAACAAAGATAATGTTGCCTAAGTAGTTTAACTTTCAGAGAGGTGTTGAAGCACACTGAGCAGTGTGAGGTTCTCAGTCGTCATCATGAGGGCTAACAAATACCCTAAGTAAAAATACCTGTCTCTAAAATGATGGAATAAAATAAGGTAGAAAACGGGATGGTAGTGGGAAGGTGAACTAGGAGTTATTTACAGGATGCCAAAGTACATGGGAAAGAAGAACGATGAGAGTTGCTGAAAGTGAGAGCTGGTGAGTAGTGAGGTGAGTATATAGCTTAAATAGGAATGGACTGAGTCTTGGTACCCTGAGGCCTGTGGAGTTGTCTCTTGAATGTACCCAGGCTCTTCAAGGGAAAAAAAAAAAGTTTGTAGCATCCAGCTTACTGCTGTGAAGCACAGAGAAAGAAATTATGCGGATGTTTATCTTATTTGTATTTGAAAGGAATTGATTTGAAACACTGGAATCACAGGCAACTTTTATTGCCTTCTCATGGTTAAGAAAAAAAAAAAACCCTTAAAAATATCAGCTGGAAAGGACATAAATAACTCTATTCTTGCTTTTATTGTACCTTCCTGGCTTACTAAAATTTCATCTTAGAGCGAATGTCCTCATTTTCTGGAAGGGGCAGAGGGAGTTTTTATTCATCAGACTTAAGGATTCTGCATACCTATAAAAGAACCTAGCATGTGACCCTGCCAGCAACTCATTGAGAGGAAACAGCGTAAGAGTAAGGACATTGAAAACTGATGAGGAATTGATTTCTGCAGAGTGTTGTATGTGGCTCAGCTCACTCACTGCTAGGATTTCTCATTGTTTGTTTTGTGTTTACATACAGCTAAAGAGTGTATGTATTCGCATTTCCAAACCATTGTCAGTTTTGGAAGGATTCTTCTTAGGTAGCGATTGTTTTCATATGGCAAGAGACTGAGTTTAATGCAGCTTTTTACTCCCTGTGAGAATTTGCCACAGCTGCAGCTAAGGTTGAAAATGCTTGTCCTGTAATCCAAATTTTGCACTTACCAGCTTGGTTATTTAGTGGTCCTTCCTCTTAGATTTGTATTAATGTGAAGTTTTAGCAGAAGCTTAATATGGGGAAAGTTTTGGCTGTTATCAGGTTGTTCCTTTATTCAGGGATAATGGGGGTAATGTTTAAAATTCTCATTTGAAATAGTACCTCTGTGTAATTCCTAATCCTTTTTGAACAGCCATGAAACCAAAATTGCTGAGGAAGTAACTGCAGTTTGACTCAGAGAATGGTATGGATGGTGGAGTTGTGCCTGGCTTTATTCCAAAGGCGGTTTGGTTCTAGTATGTACACAAGCGAAATTTGTTTCCTTAATTAGCTTTGTCGGTGCTTGCGTAAGGACTGGCGTACTAGCAAGGATATGTAACTAACTTCTGTTTTGCAGTGGCATGTCTTGTAGCAGACTTTTTGAGTAATGCCCTTAAATGTTTTAAAAAACCTAAAACCCCATAAGCTTGCTTTTCTCCATACAGTTGTCTTTTTGTACTCGGGACATATGACCACCTGATAAAATCGTCTCTGCAACAGAGGACAATTCAATTTTCCTTTGCTCTTCGTAGACTTTAAATGACTGTCCTGGTTTCGGCAGGGATAGAGTTAATTTCCTTCCTAGTAGCTGGTACAGTGCTGTGTTTGGGATTTAGGATGAGAACAAAGTTGATAACGCACCGATGTTTTAGTTGTTGCTAGGTAGTGCTTACACTAGCCAAGGACTTTTTAGTTTTCCATGCTCTACCGACTGAGAAGGCTGGAGGTGCACAAGGAGCTGGGAGGGGGCACAGCCAAACTGGCCAAAGGGACATTCCACACCATGTGACGTCATGCTCAGTACATAAACTGGGGGAAGCTGGCCGGGGGGGGCCGCTGCTCGGGGACTGGCTGTGCATCGGTCGGCGGGTGGTGAGCAATTGTACTGTGCATCACTTGCTTTGTGTATTATTATTATTATCATATTATTATCATTTTATTTCAATTATTAAACTGTTTTTACCTCAACCCACGAGTTTTTCTCACTTGTGCTTTTCCAATTCTCTCCCCCATCCCACCGGGTGGGGGGGAGTGAGCGAGCGGCTGCGTGGTGCTTAGCTGCCGACTGAGGTTAAACCACGACAATGACCTAAGCAGAACTCAGTGAAAGTTGTTAAAATAACAGTTTGGCTTTACTAATAATAATGGCTGGTAGAAAGAACAGCACGGCAAGGGAAATTGATTTTTTCATTTTATTACATAAGCATTTCATTAGCTTCACAGCTAATTCATGGAAAAATCTAAAATGCACAGGCTTCCAGAGTTCCCTCTGAAGTGTTCTAGCCTAGCTTATATACATTCTATAAATGTTTCAAGAAATACAGGCAGGATAAAAGGTGGCTGTCTCCTGAGTACCAGGACACTCAAATGTCTCTACCAACAATAGATTATACCTACTGGCCAAGAACAATGTTGGGACTAATTCACTGTGGTCCCTAACCACATCCAACACTTCCATCAGAAATTAATTGTCAAAGATAACAGTCTTCCAGTAGTATCTGGGTTAATGACCCTATGGCTATACAACACTTGGCCGGCTGGCCTTAGAAATCTGCAAGATTGACCTCCAACCTTGGTTTTCAATGTTGTCTTCAATTCCTCTTGTTGCTAAGAAACACAGGAGAAAAATTAAACACCTTTATAAACCTGTAAGTGCCCAATCAAGCTGCTAGAATCAAAGGCAATATAAAATTCAGAGTTACAGTTGTGATTCTTACTAATGGTTTATATGTTACAGTACAGAACTTGTATAATGCAGTGGACTGGATCAAAGGTAGCCTGGATTATATTTTGAGCTCTTTGTCATCTTGGATGTTTCTTTTTCTATTTTTCTGCTGCTCCCTCCAAACTGTTTGTGTTTGAGGGTGGCAGTATTTCTCTGTGATTATGTAGAATACCTAGAACACTGCGATCTTAACTTCAGTGGGAGTCTTCCCAATCTTGATGATGTATAATATAGCACATGTTTTTGTGAACTGAACTACACATCTTTATTTTCCTATATAATACTCTTGCAGACCATCTCGTTGGAAACCTGTGCTGAAGTTTAGAAACTCTGAAGAGTTAAAGAGTAATAGACTTACAGCTTAAGCAGCTCTACAGCACAGTAATAAGTACATCCTTAGCAATGGTCACTTATTAATGTAGCATGTACATTATAATGTAAATGCATGACTCTAAGGTGTGTATCCCTCTATACATATCTGTGTGTATGTACATTCTTCTGTTACATGGAAGTGCTCGTGTTACTTTTAAATAGAAATGTAGATAGATAACACTTAAATCAAGAAGCAGGCTAGGCCCCCCAGTGCATAAATTCGGAAGGAAAGGAAGCAAGCACACACAGTATCTAGAGGCATTGGCTGTCTCCATAGGTAATTCTTTTACTGGTATTTACTGGCCAAGAGGAACATGGAGCTAGTTTATGACAGCCCTGACCTCAGGCAACCCTGTCCATTATAGATTGGAACTTGAGCAGGAAGGCTACTATATGTGCTTCTTTGCAGTCACTGTTCTAACCTCCAAGCAGCAGATGTCTCATTTCAAATCCAAACACTTGCCCCCACAAACTGGAAAAGTAACTTCCTTACGGCAAGGAAAAATTAGCTGTCTCCAATGGAAAAAAAATTCACACGAATTAAGTTCTTGGCCATCTGGAATAGTTGTGATGCATAGTTTCGCTGGTGCTGTTGAGGAGACTAACCTTTCTTTTATCTCCCATATAAACATTCCAAAGAAAGGTTGAGATCCAGCGTTTGGTCAAACTGGAAAAGAACTTGCTTTGTCAGTATTCTGGCTAATTTTTTGCATCTAGAAACTACTGTAATCACTGGCATAAGATGTCTTTAGTAAACAGTGTGCTAAGAGTTGTGAAGTGAAATGTTCAAAGTGTTGCTAAATAGTTTCTTGAGGTTGTTTGTCTGTGTTCTATGGCACTTTTGCCCTTTAAAGAAGGGCTGTTGGACACTAAGCGTAATCTCTTGCTCAGATTAGACAAGAAGGCCTGTACAGAGACATAATTCAGTCTTTGGCAAGGAGAGTAGATGTTACAACTAGTTGTAGCTTCACCAAGCCCTAAGACCTGAATGTGACTGGCTGTGTGTGAAGAGGTGGTAAACCCCTACAGTTATCTCATGGTCTTCAGGGAACTAATTTATACTCCTGACTGGAGTTGATGCTTTTTGCCCTGTTTTCATGCATAGCATTGCTACAAGCACAAGTAAGGGATAAAGGGACAGTTGCCTAAAAAGGGATGTCTGGGCAAACCATCTTTCTACCCATTTCTTGTTTTCCGTCATGCTTAAAATGTATGTATTTATTTTCTTGTGACTCTCCTAGTCTGTAATAAAATAGTTCTGCTACTGTGCTTTACACAACCTTTTTCCTGCCTATTTTTTTCTCTATATGCCAACAAATCAAGAATACTCTGCAGAACATGACCTTATATATTCTAGTCATTCCATCCTGCCCCAGAAGTGTTTGTGCATTGGGACATACAGATTTCCACTTCTCTCTCATTTGCTTTTTCTGGTGAGTATTGGGTCTTAGTTTCATTATATGATTTTACACAACTTAAGGGTGAGTATCACAGGAGCATCAAGGTGCTGTGAAGTGCATTGTACAGTCACTAGTCTGAAGATGAAAAGAAATCACGGACACCAAGGATGACTGTGACTTGCTGCAGATCACACAGCTGATCTAGATCAGGTAGAAGTTACTTTTCTGAGAGGAAAAGGAGGTGAAAAACCACCTGTTTTAAAATAAATAGTATGTTACCTATGACTAATTTCTATTCAAACTAATGTCTTCATGTGGAGATTTGTGTTTCTGGCATGTTGGAGTGTATCACGTCCAGTGAAAGGATTTCTTTGCTAGTCTTTTCATTTGCAGGTATACAACATCCCTGATGTAAGAATAACAAGTTCTCACTTTTTCAGTAGTTTATTTCCTTTTTAAAAAAATCTATTCTGCTGGTAGTATCCATCCCTTAAGATGGATACTACCTTCCTTTTCTCCTTTTTTCTTGATTCAACCTGCTATAGAGGATCATTTATAGCAAAGGAAGAGTTAAACGGGCTGGAAGAAGCCTAGCGCTATTGACTTTGCAGCACTCCAGACTGTTAGCGGATGTTTCATGGGGTGTTCAGGTAGCAGCCCAGCCTGAATAGGAAGAGTCAGGGTAAGAATAGATATTAAGGATTTGGGGGATGAAAATAGTGCAAGTCTCGTATAATAAAGGTATTGCAATATGTTAGAACCTGTCTCAGATTTCAATTAAATTGCATAATATTTATCTGAAATCAGCAATGCCTTAATTGTACAGGAAGAAGAGAGAGGGGATGTCCCATGTTCACTTCTGCTTCTGATGTTTTCTGTCTTGAATGTTGCCCATTATCATATGGGTACTGCAAGATACCAGTACTGCAAGAACTATGTTGCTTTAGACATGCAGTGATCTTGCTTATGTGGCTTCCAGTTCAGCAATATATTATAAATATATATTATGGATTTAAGCATCTTCCCTTATTTTATATGCATGATTAAATAATGAGTTGAATCAGAAACATGTTCGTCTCAGTATGATAAATTAATGGGTAAAGGGCACTGTGTTACAATACTGCTGCCTCAAACTGTTAAACAGTTCTGCAAATCTTATTATGTGAGGCATGGAGAAAGAGGTGTTGCGCACTCTCTTTTCTTTAAAACCTGGAAAATAGAAAAAATATTTATATTCAAATTAAAAAAAAATCCGAAGTATGAAATAACTAACACAAAATGCATATGTCTCTGTAACTGAAGATAACTAATACTCAGCAATGCTTGGCACAACTCTAGGCTGAAACTATGGGGGAATATTTAGGTAAACAGAACGTAATTTTTCTGCCTGAATTGGACTAAGCTGCCTGCATGTGAATTCAGTGTGGGTTAAAATATAGGTTGTATCCTAAAAATTACATACAATTACGTAGCAATAATAATTATAGTATGTTCCCTGACTTCCAGGATAAATTATATTTGGAATTCAGTGTTGCAAGGTCTTGAAAATAAAGTTTGTGCAGTTTGCAGTGCCTTAATTTCTCAAGTAACATCTTCTCTTTGTCTGGGAGCTATTGAGACTATAATGTGAACATGAGCAGAATTTTAATGGCTCCATTCAGCCTGAAGAAAGGCATCACAGAGTGCAGATCTAGTTCTCTTAGAAAGTATTTTTCTGAGTCTAGGCTTAGGCTTTTTAACTCTTACTCATAGGAAAATGCGAAGTTCTTCAAAGTGCGGTTTTTGCTGAGCCCTTCTTTGGCAGCAAACATACGCTTCACCGTTTTGATTATTTTGACCATTTCAAACAAAGAGACAATTTCATAAGACATTTATGTATTGCTGCATTACATTGGATGTTTATTCATGTGGTAGCTAACAGACGAGCAGAAAGGTAACTAGCTGAATTTTAGATCTGGTTTTGATATATCTTTACATTTTAGATGTAAGTTGGTTTTAAATTGTGTTTTCCCTGGTTACATGATTTTAAAAATTATGGGGAGAAAAAATAATTTAAAAAGCACTTTCATTGCAAATTGATGTGACAATGCTGGCTGTGGGAGTGTTTTGTGGGAGAATCCTATGACAAAATGTGCTTGTCATCAGTACTGAGCGAGATGAAAAGTACCACAACTTGACTTGGAGCATGTCATTAATCAGTTTGTTTACTTAATATATTTGATCAGGTTGTCATGATGTGTGAAGTATCTGAATGTTATCTGTGGTAGAGATCAAAATGTGAACTTTGCAAATTTTCATTTTCTGATTAAGACTTTGTAGATGGAAATCAGTTACGCCTGCTTGTGTCTAACAGGAAGGTACTTCACTGAGCCATGAACATTTCCTTCAGAATTTGGTTGGTAGAGCACTGTACAAAGAGGAACCTGAACCACTGGTCTGCAGCTCCTAGCCTAAAAAAGATCATACTGCCGGTCTCAGCGCACATCACCATTTCCAGTGCAAGATGTGGCGAAAGGATATAAAGCACATCACAGTAATCTACAGGTTGAGAAACTGAGTTCCTCCTCTGACATACATGTGCCTTTGTTTCCTAATGAAATGAATCAGACCTGAGACTTTTCCATTTTGGGGTCAGATCCATGAAGATTACCCTAAGACGATGAGCACATGAGAAATATGTTCTTTATTTACAGTATCACCGCATTCATCCCTTGATACAATATAAGGTATCTTGGTTCCTTTCTCCTAGTTCCTTTCCTTTTGGTGTTAAAAACCTGGAAAAGAATACATGTCAACTTCCTCTAACTCAGAAGACCCCTTGGGGTCTCATCATTCTGAGCTGAAATTTTTAGTGATAGTTAAACTATGTGCTAGATTCAGCCACGTGATGAATTAGAAAAGTGCAATTTGATGATAAAAGTCAGCTTGTTGAAATTTAAAGTACATCATGCAGTGGGTACATCTCTAGAGTTTGTATCACTTTACATATAAGCATAGAACTGCCCTTAAAAACAAATCATACCTAATTCTAATTTTTCTAGCTAAAATAGAAGGAATTTCTTCTGTGTTATTTCAACTGATTAAATAACCCCACTCCTTTAAAATGTTCTTATCCTGTGTCAGTCTCTCTTCTATTACATATAAATTTGCATACAAGGCCCATCAAATACTATAAATGAGGGTTTTTTTACATTTCAGTTTTTTAAGCTATGGTACTGATCAGTGTGGGTTAAAATATAATTTGAGAGGTCTCTTCCTTTGAAACCAACCTCCTCAACTGTAATTAGGTATTCATGTGGCCTTAGAACCTCATCACTGTAGTCTTTGAACATTGCATGAATCTTACCAGTTTTAAAATAATTTTCTGCCATATAGGCATGTGACAATCAGTTTTCGTTTTATTGTTTCCTTTTATAACATTTACACTTGTCTGGGAAATAGAAACTTCTTACAGCAAGTGAAGAAAGTGAGAAACTCTGAGACGTCAACAAGAAGAACAATCCTGGTTACTGTTGAAAATGTTTGCTTTGCTAAGCAAACTTCCTGAGTAAGGTAAGGCAAGGAAATACCTTGCTACATTGTTGATCTAGTCGCTTGATTTATGTTCAGGAGGAGCACTTTTATGAATAGAGTATACAGGACGAGGAAACAAAAAAATGATTTTTTTAATATAAAGCTCACTTCTAGAGCTTTCAAAACGTTTTGTCTATTCCTGTGCAACACACATTAAGTGACTATTCCTATTTTAAAAAGCTAATGACATAAAGGATAAATATGAGTAGGCAAGAAAAAGCAAGTCAAGGTGGACAACACAGATTGATGTTAGTTGCAAGTCATGAACAAATGTTAGCCACATTTGTGTTTTCCTGTGCCAGTAACAGAATGGATTTGTCAATGCACTGCAGAGCAAGTAAGTCTACAAAGGCAGTTGAAGTCTGAAGGTGCTTCTGGAGGGGCTTGAAAAACATTTGAAGTGATTGTTACCAGAAGAGTGAAGTGAGAAGTGGGGGGGAAGTAAAGCATAAAGATTGAATGATCAGATGTTTGGGTATGAGTTAATGGAATTCAGTAGTTTTGGGGACTTCGGTTGTTTTTGGTGTTTTTCTTCGAAGAAGTAAAGAGTGCTGGCTGAATTGTTTTGTCTCAATATTAGGGATAAATGGGGAAAAAATGGACAGTTTTTATAGAAAAAACTAGATCTGAGGCAATTAAAGGATGATTAGAGTTAAATGATTTTATGATACTATAAAGCTTCAGTCAATTTTACTGATTGCACTCTACACTTAATTTTCTCAGGTTAGTTCAAAGTCAGTGGAAGGAATACGTACAGCTGCAGTGAATCTGCTCTCTTAAGTTAGGGTATACTGTTTGTTAGGCATTAGTCTGGGTCAGATTATGAACCAAATGTGCTCTAACACCTCTAAGCATGCAGTGGGAGCTATAAGCGTGTACTTCCTACCTAAAGAGACGGGGGAATTGTGTGTCATCTGTCAAGAATTAAATTACAATCGCAAGATTCTGAAACCATCAGTGAAAAAATTATCTTTGTTTCTTTAAGAGAAATAAGCTGGTGTATATGATTCAGTTCTTAAAAGCTGGTTGTTCCAAAACAAAGATGAGGACAGTATTTTACAAATTACCTTTGACAGTAGTATATTTTATGAATTGTCTCGACATTATTATTCTTCTCCTTATGGGCTTATACTGACCTCTCCTATTTCTGCAACGCCCTGCTGTGAAAGCAACAGTACAACAGCAAAGGAAGATGAGAGAAGAGCAAAGAACAACAGGAATCAACCAGACACCCAAAGCTGCAGCTTCCCAAGCAGGTGACTCATTATCCGAAGTATAATTCTTACCACTGTAGCCTTTGGTTTCATTTAAGTGTTGTTTACTGCTGTTCAGATGAGAAGGAGTGGGCATGTGGGATAATACCTCGGCAGACTTGGATATCAAAGTTGAGGGTACAGTCTTTTTGTCCGAGCTGGTGATTGACTTAGTGCTTACTGAAGTTACGCTTGTCCTCTTAGCAAAATGATCATCCAGTGGAAAAGTTTCTGCCCTGGAATAAGGGGTGATTTCAGTTTTTTTGACCATCAGGCTTGTACTGGAGGTGTAGGTGTTTGCTGTAAAGCTGTGGCTAGTGGTAGAAGACGGAGCTTGGAGCAGAAGAGAACTTGACGTGGCATTATGATGCTGGCATCTTTCCCACTCAGTGGCCTTTGTGCTGTTTTGCCTTCCGTATTTATTCAGTGAGGAGTGAGTATTTGGCTCTTTGGATGTCAGTTTTTCAAAAATAAGAAGATCTGGATCAATCCCTATTAAATCATAAACAATGTTAGTTTATGTGATAAAAGCTCATCTGCACACCCACAAAAGGAGCACACGGAGACAATGGCAGGTCAGGGAGCCCAAATAATACCCATCAACATCTTCTGGACTGGGGGTGTCACTGCCTAGGGTTATGGGACACCTTATGGGATGCAAGGGAAGTGCATTTTAGGATTGCACAGGACTTACTATGGGATGCTTACGGAAGGAACCAAAGGTGAGGAAAGGGAGGGATCTAGGCTACTGGAGAGCAGGGGAGTCCCGGCCAGCTCTGTGTGTGTGTGTGACAGTCCGCACCAGCAGCTTGAGGGGGGCTGCACCCTTGGGGGTTCGTATGTCTGGGTGCCAGCAATGGGGAGACTGGGGTCCAGGCAGCTACTGGGCAGACTGAGCATCTGAGCCCAGCTGCTGGGGGGATCTGCATTGCACATATGTGTATATATGTATCTTCACTAGCAGATCTCCATCCTGTGCAGCCAGAGAAAGCAGGATGCGGCTCTTGGTGCTGCCTGTGTTCACACGTCTCCTTTATGCATATGTCTGTGTAACCTGTGTGGCTGGCTGTGTATATATGTATACTTGTGGTATGTATGTGTGCTCTTTGTGCACGTGTCTAATGGGAATGCATTTTCAGCCTTGCTACTGGTTGGATCTGGGGACGTGGAGCAGTGGGCAGCCTCACCTCTCAGATTCTCAGATCTGGTATGGTATTTTCCCCAAACATAGTATTGATTAGGTACTCAGAGCATGAATCTTGAAAGCAGGGTGTATCTTCAAGGTCCTTTCTCAAATATTGAATGGAAGAAAGGGGGGAAGTATTCTTAGAAGTAGGTACATTAATGAAAAAGGAAAAGTGTCTTATGCTTTTTTAGCGCGGCGTGTTACTTCAGAAGATCTTTTAGCATAGCAACTGACCTAGTATAATTTTAGCATTTCCTATAGTTGCTATGTTATCAGCCTTTATAAACAGAATGCCTATTTACCTGTTGTGATGTTGTACAAAATGACATTGATTCTAGCCTTTAGTATGCAACTTTCCAATGCTGGGCAAGACATGTGCAGGCAATTTGTATTCTCATGAATAGCTCCGTGGTAGAACACTGCCAGATTGCAGGAAACTGTAATACAAAAAGAATAAAGTTGAGCTTATCAGCATAATGAACATCGCATTTTGCATGTTATTACATTATTTAACATCAGAAGATCATTAATACTGGGCAGCTCCATAGTACTTTAAATCTGTGGTTCTCTCATCATGCAAACTAATTAAGCACGTAGTCAGTAAAGTAGAACTACTTACAACTATGTTCTTATTTTAAGAAGAAGGAATAGAATAGCCATCTGAATTCTAAACGTGTCTCTGATAAAATGAAATCATATGCTTTAGCTTGTAGTCCTCCTACCAGTTGCCCTCCTTCACGTCTCAGCTTCAATGAGTGGACTGTTTCTAAAAGTAAAGTTATCAAGGAAGACAACTCTGAGATGTTTGCTCTTGTGTAATATACCTGCCTACTTGAAACTGGACTGCAACCATTCATTCCACCCAGACTATTAAAAAAAACCATCCTGAACTACAAGAAGTAAGTGACATCCTGCCCTGCTGGCAGTTCTCAAGCGTTTTCCTTGTTTGCCTTTGGGCTATTGTATTTCTGTGAATACAGTAGTTTAGACAGTTCTTTATTTATGTTTGGAGGTTCAGTTCTATCTTCTCACATCAGAAATCAGGGCGAAAGTAATAATGAAAAAATGCCTGAACAACTTGTCACTGAAACCCAATTTTCAAAAGTATATAGATGCCCGAATCCTAAAGGTTTAAGATTTAGATAGAAAATATATGATGATTACTTATGCTTAGAGTGACACTATATAAAAAGCAAGAAAGAGTCTTCTTTCAGAGTTTTACAGGACATCAAAATCGCAAGTCAAAATATCAAGTCAAAAGTTAATTTTATTTTATATCAATGTGCTTGGAGCAGGTTCAATGTTAGGTTTTGTTTTAGTCGTATGAAGTTTTGGAGGTTTTATTTATTCTATTTTACCTGTCTTGAATGTAACCTCCATACCTGAGCTAATACAGCTATCTGCAATTAAAAAAAGTATTGGCAGGGCAGGGGACACATTCAATAGCAGAAAATACTGTAAATTATTAAAACAGCTAAGGAGAACTTTTCTGATACTGATTCTGACTCTCAAGCTTTGCACTTCAGAAAGTTGTAGCATACCTTCTGACTCTAAATTGGACAGTTTGTGTATGAAATGAGCTTTTAAGATAAGATCTGTATTTGTTAATGTAACTGTCTAGAACATGTGAATTAATAGGGCTGAAGAGTTGCTTCAGGCAAACAATTCTAAAATAATTCTGTGGGTTTTTTTTTTTTTAAATATTGGAAAAGCATTTTAGTTACAGTATATTCGTGTAACACCCTTACGAAAAAGCTTTATTTTACATAAATTCTTAGGAAACTACCTAGCTTTATAAATGTATTCTATTTACTTAGGTATTTATTTCAAACATTTTCCTCATATTTGCAAGTAATGAAAATCATTTGTAATACTTCTGCAATGAACAACAGAAAAAAATTGTGCAACTCTTCCTACCTTATATGTAGTTAAAAAACCAATAAAATCCCTAACCTATCTACAAATAAGAAAAGGAAGAAAATACACTAAACCCATGCTTACTGTCTTTTCTGTATTACTTGTATATTTTCAGTCAGTAGCCTCAGTACTGCATCATATATTAACACAGTAAACACACCTTGAAAATAGTTTTTTTCCATCATAATGAACTTACCTGCCCTAAGAGAGAAACATTATTTTCAAAAAATGTATACAATTAATTAAATAAAGATTTGCAATGAAAATGCACTCTGTCTGTCTGAACAATACAAATTCAGCAGCTCTATGGAAGAAAAAATCATGGCAGAAGTGCTGTTACAGAATTGTCTTGTGTTTTTTAGCTACTTACATACAAAGATCAAGGTTGTCTGCCTAGCTGAAATGAAAACAGCAATATTTACAAGTAAAACTGAGATCCTAAACAGTAATGATAGCAAGGTAAAGCTAAATCAAAGATGATAATCACCGATTTTTCTTTCACTGATATAATTTTCGTGTCCTATATCTACCTCTAGTCAGGCTTTATCAGTTTCGAGTTATTTGTCATAGGAACTCGAGCTTAGAGTAATCATTTATGAAAGTAAGACTGGTACAGAGATGCTTATGATTATCAAAACAATAGAAGAACATAGTCTGTGGGAGACAATTATAATCTTACAGGGACTATACAAAGCTCTGGCTTTATTATTTACCAATTGGTTTACATTTTTCTTTAAAAGATTATAAACATTTCATAGACTCATAGAACCATAGAATGGTTTGGGTTGGAAGGGACCTTAAACATCGTCTAGTTCCACCCCCCCTGCCGTGGGCAGGGACACCTTCCACTAGATCAGGTTGCTCAAAGCCCCAGCCAACCTGACCTTGAACACTTCCAGGGATGGGGCATCCACAACTTCTCTGGGAAACCTGTTCCAGTGCCTCACCACCCTCATGGTAAAAAATTTCTTCCTTATGTCCAATCTAAACCTACCCTCTTTCAGTTTAAAGCTGTTACCCCTTGTCCTATCACTACATTTAGCCAGTACGTAACTATTTTGATGTATTTCCTGAGGACTACAGGCATTTCTGCAGGTGACATATAAAAAACATTGGCTTCTACGGACAAAGGAATTTAAAATCCAGTGACTATTTTTAAGAAAATAATTCTGAATATAGAAATAGTTCTAGGCATCAGTAAACATTTTGCATCATTTTTAGCATAAGTTAACAGTTTAAAAGACAAAGCCCTTCAAATATTTCTGTGAAATATCTATGTAGTACTTGCTTTTCTGGGATGTCTTTTGTTCAAGGATTCTTAAACACTCTGCAAACACTAACAATGTGGTATTATTGAAGTCATTGTTTGAAAAATCACAATTTTCAGATGTTTGTTCAAATTGATAATTTTTCTTTCAACAGAAAACTGTTATTCACTTTCACCACATGTAGCAGTATGTACCCTTGCCTTCAGACCCAGGCATACAATGTTCTGAATTTTGTCAAAGAATGGATGCTTTGTGCTAATAGTATACTTTATGTTTGTTTTTCAGTGTGATACATGAGTACTATGCAAGTTTCTGGTATAGAGACTATCTTTTTTAAGAATATATGACACCTAAAAATACATGTGGTTTTTGAAGGGAGGAGTGAAATCTTTGAAACCTTTCCAATCTTCGAAGTTTGTGCAGATTCCTGTTGTCATTAGAAACTCTGGGTTTTAGCACAACATAATTATAAATGTTTTTCATTCTAATGATTACTTTGCAAGCTTTATGAAAATACCATTAAATAGTAGAAAAAAGTATCTCATCTGAAGAACTTGGCTTCTGTGGATATATTCTCTTTGGGATCTGCGATGGATTTTATTGCATAACATCAGGTAAGAAAAATAACTTACAAACCTATTTTTTTGTAAGGAAGGATAGTTCTTTGGTCAGGAAAAATACTTTAAAAGCATGCTATAAGGTATTTTGCATTGGTTTGAGGAGATATAAATAACATTTTATTGCTTGTTTTTAAATAATTTCAAAATTTCTTTTTATCTTGTAAGATTAGCTTTCAGTAACTGTGCTATTACTGAGAATCCAGCAAAGAAATTTATCTTACCAACCTTCTTACCAACATTTCTTGAAATCTTAATTAGGACATTTATTGACAATAGTATTTGTGGTAGTGACTACATCTGTCTCTTCGGGATTATAAGGAAACCACAAGCTGATTTAAAGCGTATCTTCGAAATGCCATCTAATGTCTCTAGTTAAGATTGTAACAAATTTGTGCTTGACTGTGTAACATTATAAAAATGAGATTCCAAGTTACCATTACTTATCTCTGTAAGGTATCCAGTCCCATGTTCTGTGAGAAAAAGTTTGTTGTCCAAATACGAAAAACATTGCTGAAATGTATATAATTGTTCTTTCCTCACGATATTTAAGACAGAAGTTGACGCTTCCTGGGATTGCTGCTGGCAGTTACATTAGTTACATCAGTCTCAGGTTGTCAAGGTCATATTTCTGCTCATAATTCAAAATTTCATCAAAATTTATATTGACTGTTTTTAGTAACTGGTACCTCACTTTCATCCTCTATATCCAAAACCCTTTCAAATCTTGTGAGTTTTGCAGTCAAATTTAGGCACCACGGACACACACTTCACATACACTCCTGAAATATACTCCTATAGTGTACCAGTGCAGTGTGATACAGAGAAAGTATAGGCTTGGGCTTAGGACAAGCAATGATTTTTCTTTAATTTATTCTGAGTCTGAGTTTACAAGGCTAGGGAAAAGGGGCTGCTGTCTGAATAACTGCTACTATTTATTGCTATAACTTTATTGTTCATATTAACGTTATACCTGGGTTGCACCAGAAACGTGGTGTAAACACTGAACAAGAGAGTGCTCTCTCCAAGAAAATTAATATTCTTGTATTTCAGAGAAGGACAAATTGTGTTCGCTCCCCTTTCCCCCTCACCATGTCCTAGTCTAGTACTATACTCCATGAAGAAGGGTCCTGTTGAAATCAGTGTCACTGATTATTCTCTGCAGGAGTAGATGGTGATGGATACTGAAGAGTTATTGTTTCAGTGTTAGCATTGCCCACAAGCTTTGTAACAGAGATCTAAAATTTCAAAGCAGACCCTAAGATTTTCATGTGTTTCTAGCGTGGTCTTCTAAAAAATTCAGATTATCAAGTTCCTTTCTATAGGACTGAAGATGGGGGAACAGTTACAATGTGCCTCTGCTTTCCTGCCCCAAAAAATAGATATATCCCAATTTTTTGCATTATTTCTTCTTCATATAAAGGAATGTTTATATAAAAATTACCCAAAATGTTTTTCCTCATACGTCATGATGCAAATTTTAATGTATGCCACAATCTTGATGATAAACACTCACCATTCCTCAGAAGGCAGCAGGTTCTGCTGCACTGTTGGGGTGAGACTTCGGCATAAATCTTCAGCACCTGGGCTCCCCTCTTCTGCGATTCCTGCAGGTCAATCAGAAGACCCGGGAAACGTCGGATCCAGCAGTTTTTGTAAAATGTAGTGGGTGAGCAGAGAGACTCTGACTCCACAGCCAAACCCAGGACCAACAGCACTTCTGCTATTGTCGCCAGCAGAACCATCTCTTCAATGTAATGGGCTTAGTCAGTGTGCTTTCTCCTCCACGGATGCACTAAAGTTTGGACCAGCATTTTAAGAGACAATTTCTTGCGCGGTGAGGATACTGCCAATTCTGCCAGGGACATGAGCCAGGGGATCATTTTGTCCAAACAACTCCCATGATGCTGTTCGGGCAGCTGCTGGAAGGAAGCAGCCATTTTATGAGCTACGTATGATTATAATAGTTACTATTGTTGTTCTCTAACTTAATTTTCTGGAGACAGTTTTTGGGAGACAACAGGCACGGGTTGCTTTTAGTCATACAGTGAACTTGTTTCCGTGGTCCCAAGTTTGTGTTTCTTGTCCTTCTAAGACCAAACTAGGCAGACAGCCTTAATACATGATGAATAATGGTAAGCTCAGCATATTGTTTCACCTCAGCCCTGAAAGTATGCGGTACAGTCACTTGAGAGCAGGTAGGCCTGTCACTTTGTTCAGGCACACTATTACACTCAACACAGGAGAAAGAGGTCAGTTTAGTTTCGTAACACTTCTTGAATTATCTGGTGGCTGCAAATATAGTTTCCTTCTTTACTAACGAACTGAACTATCTAATTCTGTCTGCCAACCAGAGGTGGAAATTTGTTCTTCCTTACTCTGTTTTCGTTGCAAGAATAATACGATTTTATGTGCAAAGATCTCGGAATAGATGAGTATTACTGGAGAAGGCTGTGACCTACATTCATCTCCGGACTAGGTGGGTAATCAAAAGTCCTGCCCCTAATCTTCCATAATTTTAGGAATATTGAACAGTCTGTACGGGTTCTTCTGCTTATGTTTAAGCTTGGAAAAGGCCTGTGAGAGTGCAAGAAAGAAAATATAGTTGGCATATAGGGAGGCAATTTTTCAAGCACATGGTCTGAAATCTGAAACTCCCAAGTGTTTTGTTTCTTAAAAGGACCCAGTCTGATCCCTGATTCCCACTTCTATATGCCTTTCATACAGAAAGGCTTTAAAATATTACAATACATGAGTTCATTTAAACTCAATGGACTATACAGTGAGGTTGAGAGAATTAGGTGGAAATATGGTTGTCTGCAATAAAAATTATGTGTTGAATATACAAAAATATTTGAGAAGGCATTTTTTTCCCTCAAGATTAGAATCAAGGAATTTCCCCAGTCCTACATGAAGTATAGATCAGTGATGATGCCGGGGGGGAAGCCTCAAACTTGTTTTAATTCTTTAGTCATTATAGCTGGTGTTTGTTTTTCAAAATAAGGCCCCCAGTTTGGAAATGAGCCGACATGTATACAACTTTGTTCCTTACAGAGCTCCTTAGAAGGAAATAGAGCTCAGAGCAGGTTAACTCCTGTTGATCCAATAGCAAGACCAAGGCATTTATTTATTCAGTGGAACTGCTGGCTATAATTAGGAAGATTCCAAATAAATGTCTGTTTTTACGCAGACTGCGTGTCTGTTGTGGGGAATACGTGAATTAAATTGTAAGAAAGAGCGTAAGTGGGTAATTCTTTAAGCCTCTGTCCTGAAAACCAGCTCTTGGTACTTGTGTTGTTTTATTTAGTTTTGATTGTTTGATGCGCTTTATTTTCATCTCCGTGTGAAAATCACTACTTAAAACCTTAAGTATGTTTCAGTACACCTGTTAGTTTGCATTCAGTGGACTGCACAGGGATGTTTTTAGGCAGTTATCTACCATTGCCACAAGCACTATTCACAGTCTATTTTTCTAATTTTTTTGTTTCAGCTTTCCAAATATTCCAAGGCATCACTTGATATGGGACACACTCAGAATTTTGAAAGATATGCCTGTATTTTGGCATTACTTCCAGCATTTAGTATGAATTTTGGATCTATTTTGTTCTGTAAGACTTGCATGCAAAAATGTTGATTCCTGATTGCTTTCCTCACTCCTACTCTTCCCGCATCTCCAAGAAGAAAAATCTAGAAGATTCTGAATAACTTGGGGAAGCATGGAACAAGAAGATTAAACTGATACAAAACAAGTATTTATATCGGATAAAGCTGAATATGTCTTTAGTCTATTGAAATAAATAGGATTATTTGCATGAACAAAAAATTAGATATAATAGGTAGCTTTAATAGTATATGTATTTGTAGTTACATAAAGATTACACTGTCTCAGCTGCTCTGTTTTTATACGTTTGATGCCTTGCAAAATGTATGTGTAAATTACAAATACGTTTACTTCTTCCCTTCTGGGGGGGGGGGGGGGGAAGGACTAGGCCCGTGACCGACTTCCGTTAGACGGACCTGAAATACCATACATTTTTTTCAATTTCAGTGGGGCTCTGTCCAGACATTAATATAAAGTGCGAGACTGGATGTGAACACACCTGAGCATCTAAGCATCTTTCAGACCACTCAATAAGTCTTTCTCTGTTTTGAATAAAGTAACAAATTCTTAAGTCCGTGGTACTTCCATTGGGGCAGTCACCAAACACAGTGAGTGCTCACTGTGCATAATGTTTAATTATATATTTGCAAAATTGGGCTTGGGTAACCAGTTGTGTTTTGTACAGATCTATATGTTTTCAATGTATATCTTAAATGTCTTTTTTTGTTTGCCACTGTTTATTAATAGACACGTTGCTAGTCTTTCTCAGCACCTTCATGTTTTTATTCTGTTCTTCTGCTGTGTGCTTCAACCAAGCAACCTTTTTTCCTTTTCATTACTTGTCATTCTTCCTCCCTTCTCTGTTTCTGAATAAATTACAAAAGCAGGAATAGCTGCAGGGAAACTTTTTATTTAATGAAATATAAAGAGATTGAAATAAATAAATAAATGGCTGCTTTAGGCAATTTCCTTTAAAAACGGAAAAGTTCTCTCTCTTAAATTTCAGAGTCTTCTGCCAGCTTCCCCATAATTTTACTTTGCCTTTTCTATGGGAAATGCATACATATAATTTAATGCTGAAGCTTTAAATCACAAACGTTTTGCAAGAAGGGAATACCCGAATCTTACCTGCAAGCCAGTGACCGACTGTTCCATGTGCTCTGCAAGGAGGGCTCAAGAGCCTTTTACTGTTAGTAAGGAGTCTCTGGCCAGTATCAGACCAGCACTTCATGTTGTGTAGTAATTCTTTTCATCGGTCTTCCTGGAAAACAAAAAGGCAGTTGCCTGTTTTCTGTAAGAACATGGATGTCTTTGCAGACCTTTCAGAAAAAGAGAGATAAACGTACCTGCCACAAAGGAAGAGAATGATCTTTTTAATGATTCTTGTTACGAACAGAAACAGTACCTGAAGTTTTCCACCTGGGCTGGCAGTGATAATGGCGCAATCCAAGAGCTTCCTAGCACAAAGCATTCATCATCGGGCATTAACTCTTTTTTTGCCAAATATAAACAAAAGCAGACACCTTTTCCATATAAAGTAAGAGATATATATTGATATTTGGAACTATATTTAGCTTATACGGAATATATGGTTCTAGTACTCAGAATATGTAAAGACCAGAAATATCTATGTAGTACAGGAAAGCATTCCCGAAGAGGACTAAAAATGCCAAGGCTTTGATTCTGTAGTTGGATCAGCCTGTCTAAAACTACACTGCACATTGGCTTTGTTCATGGGTCATCTGTTGTCCGCACCGTTAGCGTCCCGTGCTTCTCTGCTGAATGTCTTGAAGTCCCCTGTCAGCCCTGAGTGGGGAGGGCAGTCAAGGTCCTGGGTCAATCTGAAGTTTAGACATTTATGCTGTTTGAACAGCTATGGGAGACAGCGGTGTTAGCTGCTATGTCCCAGCCAAGGCTAGTGCCTGCCTTTGATAGTTTCTTCTTTCTTCTGCTCTGTCAGTGGTGGTTAGGCCAGTATGATCAGGGAGGGACATGTCCCTCGTGTAAATGCAGACTAGGCAAGAGGGGACGGTTGGGCCTCCTGTCTGCGTATTCCCTTTCCCAAGTAGACTATAGGAGAGAAGGGAGAGATACTCCGAGGCCCAGATGTGGCAAAGCAACGCTCCTTGGTGCTGCCATGGTGATGCAGAAGTACGCAGCGAACGACTGCTGCTAGCACAGACCCAGCCTGTCTCAGGTGCGGGAAGAGACCAGTGCCAACTCTGTAAAGCACTTCTCTGCTACACTTAAAGTCGAACATGTTAGCTTAAATCATCTGTGTTTTAGATTGTCTCTGACAGAGCAGTTGAAAGATGACAACTACCGGCTGAGAAGCAGCAGCCTGCAGTTTCCCATGTGAGTTATGAACCTGCCTATGTCCTCATGTGGACATCAGTAAGCTTACTTAATCAAATGTACGGCATAATCCCATGTGACATCAGCCCTAATAATTTCTGCTGAAGCCAGTGGAGCTCTGTGCCTGTGTTGCACTCCATGTGAATAAATTGAATTGCAGGCCTGTGTTGAAATTGTCTTTTTCTCATTTTTCTTAGATATGTACATGTGTTTTCCCTTTATTACAGCAGTGTTAAGGTCAAAATTTTACCTAAGCTAAGTATTCTGATAATGCCAGAATATGTCACTGTAAGTCTATTATAGTATAAAAGTTATGAAATACTAATGTAATGAATCATGAAATAATGAAATGTAAGTACTTTGTAAAAAAATCAAAGCAAATCTTTTTGACATTACTGAAATACTGTGCTCACTTTCTCCTTTAAAATTTCCTTGAAATCAAAACATTCTTGCAAAATGTCTTAAGTCCAACAAAACAGCATTTTTTGAGAGAACTGTTTTGTCAAAAACAGCTATTAGTGGTCAGATTTTGGTTTGGAGCAATATATCAAGTTTTTAATGAATCTGACCTTCTCCAAGGTTTGGGACAGTTGGGTCCAAGATTCTGGTTTCAGCTTCATCCCAGCAACATGGTAAAAAGAGGTGAAATATTACAGTTTCTGTTCCTGGGACTTTGTGCAAACCATTTTTTAAACCCTCGTTTCAAAGGGGCTGCCAGGCCCCGAGATTCTCTCAGAGCTTGGCTTCAAACTAATTCTGGTAAAACCGCTGCACGAAGGCTGGAACCTGTGTGTTCAAACAAAGAGCATCAGAAGTCTTAGCCAGATCAGATTTATACAAATATAAATCTACTGGCATACATATAAACTTAAGCCAAGGTTTATGACAAAAGGCACAATGTTTAGCAAACACTCTAATGAATGAATGCTGATTTATGACAGAACTTGAAACTAGGCAAAGGGGATGGAGTTTCAGTATTGTGATGAATTTTATACAGCTGGATGCTTAGTGAAAGTCTTCCATGTGGGTTACCATTCATCTTACCTAGTTATTATGTACTAAAATTCAGCTCTGCCTGTCTGCACCAGGATTTAAAAATATACGCTGTTTTAAAAGCACACAGTTTACTCTCATCTAGACAGAGCTACAGAAGAAAATTCTGGCTGGGGATGCACAATGCATTTGTGCAGAACAAACATCCCTAACAGGAGATTCAGCAGCAGGCAGAGCGCTCCAGCAGCCTGACCCCCATTCAGGTTTTGTCAGGGAACACCTATTTCACCTGAGAGAGTTTCAAGGAAGTTCCTTACTGGGTGTTTGGTGTAAAAAACAGAACAGATTGAACGCCATTGTAACGATTTACACGCTCGTGCCTCCATTCCGCTGTCTGGTGACTGAACTTTCTCATGATCCACAGAGAATGCCCACTAGCACACAGACTGTTGGAACAGCCTTTTTGCTGCCCAGAGAGAGCCCAGTAGCACACACTTTAGTATTAATCACTCATTAGATTTTACTAAAGCAGGGGGAAGTTAAGTACTTGATAATAAAATACCACTCCAAATATTTTTTCAGTAGTGTTAAAACATACATTTGTTGCAAGGAGTAAATATTAAATAGTACATCAAAAGCAGAAAAATTAAACAGAAAATAATAGGGAATAAAGTCTAAACAAGTGCTATTAGAAATAGGAGTGCTTTTTTTGGAATAGCATCGCTAATGGCATTGGGTAAGAAGTGCTTTGTTTGGCTGCGAATCTGAAAAAAGAAATTACCTTTATTTAGCAGCTCATCCTTCACAAATGATAGAGAGTTCAGTTGAAATAAAATTATGCTCCTGTCAGTTCCTCTCAGAAACGCCAAGATCCTTTAGAGCACTGATATTTTTAATGCTGAAATACTGCAGGATATTTCCTATGTTCCATGGATGCTTACTTTGTATCCTGTGACAAGGAAAATACTAAACAATGGCAGCAGTTGGTGAATCATTTCCAAAAGACTAATTCATCTCTTGAGTAATTCCACTATTACTCAATACACAGTTCCCTGGCAGTACAGTACAATTCCCTGGCGTCTCAGAGGGAAGAATGTGGCACTTTATATTTTATATTAGATAGCATGTGTATTTTAAATATCCCCTGATTCAGTTCCAGTTCACATTTTAGACTAATAAGGCTGAAAGGAATTCAATTTTTCCTTTGTTTTTTGCCCTCTATGTGGTCCTTTCCTTAGAGCAATCAGGTTGGTGTTACTTTCTGGTTCTCATGTATTATCCAGTGTCTCTGCGTTGAATGAAGAGAAGGTTTGTCTAAAACAAACACAAAACCACTGTAGTCTTCCTTTAGGCACTGTACTGGTGCTTAAGGGTTTGGTTCTCCTCTGCTGCAGATTTTTTGTGTGATCTTGGGTTAGACCCACAAAGAAATTCAGGCTGTATTTTATGTATATGTAAACCAGGTGTCCTGCCAAGAAAAGCATTTGTCATTCTGATTCCCAGTCACTGGTACTTCTGTTACCCCCCTTTGCTGTGTCTTGTGACCTTACCAGACTGGAGACCCATCCAGCTTACCACACAAAGCCATTGAGTGGTTCACGGAGGAAAACCAAGTGGCCATGGTTTTCTAAGTAAATCTAAGCAGCGTTAAATACTTGAAGTGAATCTAAAATGTAAGCAGGCTTCAGTCCTAGCGCAGAGAGCAGGCTTGCACCAGCCCTGTGCACATGCCTTGCCAGTCAGGAAGCATGAGCTCCACGCAAAACAGAAAGAGTGCTACTTCTGTCTGGTTATCTCTGGCTTTGCTTTTCCTATCTTTGTAGCAGTAGCTCCTCCTGACTCTCTGTGTTTCCTTGCTTTTGCTAAGCTAGAGAAGTCAGAGGGCTATAGACATGTATGCCCAGGCAGAGAAAGGGTCAGCAGCTTAGGTTTTCCGTATCATGGTTGAATGGTCTATTACAATGTAGCTGCTGTATAAAAGAGCTTCTCCCATTTCCAAGTCTTTCTAAAAGAAAAGAGTGACCTCTCTTCAGCCTTGGAAATAATTCAGTCATTAACTACAAGAAAATAGTTCAGGCACCAAGCACAGGAAAAAGTGTCTAGACTCTGAATCCCAAGCAGAAATGGCCATCTCAACTCTAGAGACCCCTTATTGACACTCTCTGGTGCCTTCCTGCTCCGTTTGCTGGCACTTGAGAATCCTTTTCCTTGAGATAGATTTGTCTCTCGGAGACTGTAGAGAGAGACCTGAAGTATCTAAAGCGGGCTTGAAGATTTCGCTCCAGAAGCCAAACTCTAAAAGCTAGGTATTGAAAAGCTGAGCATAGTGACCCTTGTCTTCCTCTCTAAGTGTCTTGTTCTTCAGGGTATGTTCTTTTATCATGCACTCATTTAGTATCTACCGTGATGCAAACTTGTTTTCATGTTGCTTCAGCATGTTCTTAAAGAGTGATAGATGGTCTTTCATATTTGTTTCAAAGATCATGCAGGTCTTTTTTGACTCTTAACTACAGATTTTGACTTTGTAGCTCGAGCACTAAAGTTCTAACTCTGGAAAATACATTTCTTACTCTCTTAAGATCAACCAAAATGATTGCTGGTGAAACAGCAAGACCTTTTCTTTGATTCCAGTATAATAATATGTATTATTGAGCTTAGCATAAAACAGTGCAGCTGTAGACTGGGAGACAGATGAAATTATCTGTACAAATATGGAACAAAAAGGTAGTCCTTGCCTTGGTGCATTTGCAGTGTAAGTACTATATAAGCACACCATACAGACTGACTAATTAGCGTAGTAAAAAAACAAGGGAACTGCCCTGTCAGCATGCTCTGACTTAACGCAATTGCCCAGTGCTAAGCCTGGATAAAGCACAGATAGCTGACAATCAGCCTAGTAAAAATAATTGGTTAAGGAAACAGATTTAGACTTTTTGCAAAAGTGGCCATTCAACAAAGAGTACTGCTGACCCCTTGTGTGTATGACAGCTCCTGATGAAAGCTATAGGAGGCAGTGCTCTCAATAGTTTGCTGGCAGGAAGAAAACACTTATTAGTACGTGACAGAACTGATCTAGTTTATTAAAAACCTCATGGACTGTGAGGGAAATGGACTTGAAATCCTTGGCAGAGTGGCAGGTGCAGGCACATAGGCAACAGAAGAAATATTCCATCTATCCAGTCTGCGGTGTTAACACTTTGAGGAAACAGAACTTATCATAACTGACTACATGGAAAAAACCACTCACCAGTTAGGAGCTAACTTACCAACCCATCAAGCATACGAGACTCCAAAACAGATGTCTAAAGATGGCAATCATACCACCGTGTTGGCAATCATACTGTATTCCAACAGGGAAGCTTAACGGCCACAACAAACACGAGTTCTCTGTTTACCTCTGAAGTATGAATGATTACAATTGCTTGAAATGTCTGCCTATGGGAATTAAAGTACAAGAAGGAAATACGGGTTGGACTCCTACTGAAGTGGGAAGACACTTGTCGTGTGTGATGATCTTTTCAAGGCTGAACCTGAGGCAGAGAAAAAAACAGCCAGTGCTCAGACTCAAGCTTCAGCTAGGTGTAAGAAAGTCAAAACGCCAAATGATACAGAGCTTCATCAAGAACAGAAGACAGGAAAGTGGAATTTGAAAACTGATTAAACATTGAGGGAGAATGAGAGAGGAATGCAGAACAAGCAAGCAGTGAAACTCATTAGTAGGAAAGAGAAAACAAGAAGTGATAGTGACCTAGCTAGGGACTGAGGCTGCTGAAGAGAGCTCTTTGGAACTGGTTTGGAATCCTATATAAAAGGATTTCAGGACATGAAATGGGCCCTTCAAAAACAAGATGATGAAAATGTTTTGAAGTGAGTGGAAAACAAAAATGCGTAGAAACCTACCCCACCTCAACAACTGCTTTTATAAAGGTCAGCAGAAAAGAACACCAGTAACTTTGAGACTGACGTTCATATCATCTGTATGGGCTAGAGTTAAGAAGCTGAAGCTCAACAAAACAGCGAGTGAGGATCATTTCACAGAGGAAATGCTAAAAAGCAAACAACCCTGTCTTCCTTGGGGGAAAAAAAAAGAAAAAGAAAAAGAAGAAAGACAAGAAACAGCCTAATACCGCTCTGAAGAGTTTTAGTAGTTGGGGTGAAATGATCCCTTCTGAGTAGTCAAAACAGGGAGTTGTCTGAAAACTAAGCAATCTGCAGTAACTGGAGATGAGTCACATTACTGGAAAAGGGGAAGGTTTTCTATGGTCTGCAATACACGGGGAGAAAGAAATATCCTTATAAAGATAAAAAGTATAAAATACATTTTTAAAGTCTTTCTATTAAGCATATTAAGAATACACAGGATGGCAGACTTCCTCATCTGTTTCAGCAGTTTAAAAAAAAGAAAAAAAGGACTGTCATTATGTTTCAGGAACGTGACAAGGCAGATGGCAAAACAGTCACTTTATCCATGCCCAAGATGCTCAGTTGTTGATTTGCTCTTTCCTTGTTCATGTCAAACAAACTCAGGGCCCTGGTATGTAGACCACTCTCATGAGTAACATAGATGTCCTATTCCACGAACCTAGTTTAAATAGAAAAGATAGAGTAGCAGAACAGGTTATATAGTATCTGTATACGCCAAACCAGGAGCTGAGACGCTGAGTGACTCGTGCAGGAGGAATCAGGAAGGTCATAGCAGAATCACGTATCGCGCTCGCCGTTCCTAAATCCCACAGCTGCACGAGACGTACAAGATGATCCTTTTTGCCGCCTCTCTTGGTGGACGCCACAGTGTCCGGATGCCGTGGCATCACGCTGGCTGACCGTAGCGCTCCCGCATCCTCTCTGCCTGCGCACGAACACATGTACACGTACCGTATTTTTTTTCCTGCCTGTGTGGTTCGAGAATATTCCCCCCGCTCCAGGGATGCAGAAGTGCATTTATGGCAAGAGGTTTAGCGCTGCCGGCCGGAGCTGCGGTCCCGGCCCAATTCTGGCAGCGCCAGAGGGGGTGGCGGGGGACTCGCTGCACGTTTG
>NW_008824864.1:2681766-2711319 GCF_000699105.1 Pygoscelis adeliae | reverse complement strand
GCTGAAGCGCAGCCAGGGGAGGGGGTGAGCGATGTCCCTGGCGGAGCGGCGGCGGCAGGAGGAAGAGGAGGAGGAAGGGGGAGAAGGGGATGGGGCCGGTGCGGGGGAGGAGGTGGTGCAGATCCGGCTGGGGGACAAGTGCTACCCGGTGTGCAAGAGGAAGCTGATCGAGCAGAGTGACTATTTCCGAGCCCTCTACCGCTCGGGCATGCGGGAGGCGGGGCAGGGCCAGGAGGAGCAGCTGCTGCGCGGGGGCCTGAGCGCTCTGGGGCTGGAGCTGGTGCTGGACTTCATCAACACCTCCTGCCTGGCCAGGCTGGAGCAGGAGGAGGGGGGCGATGAGGAGCCCCCTTTGCTGGAGGAGCTGGTGGAGGCCGCTTCCTACCTGCAGGTCACCCCCTTGCTCCGCCTGCTCCTCTCCCAGGTGAGGCTGGGCAACTGCTTCGAGCTGCACCGCCTGGCTCAGGTCTACGGTCTCCAGGACTTGCACGATGCCTGTCTAGACTTCATGGCCACCCATTACCATCAGGTGCTGCGGAGGCCCGATGCCCGGCCACATCTCCTCCTGCCCCATGCTCTCCAGCAGCACTTGAAGGAGAGGCGGATGCGGGGCACCGCCACCCTCGTGGCCATCGGGGACTTCATGGGTGCCTCCTCCCTGGGCCTGCCTCCGGGCTGTCACCCTCAGGTGGAAGCCCCCTGGTCTATGCTGAGGTATGATGAGGAAGCACAGAGGTGGCTGCCCCTGGCCAACAACCTGCCCCCTGATCTGGTGAACGTCAGAGGCTACGGGTCGGCGATGCTGGACAACTACCTGTTCATCGTCGGGGGCTACAGGATCACCAGCCAGGAGATTTCGGCTGCCCATTGTTACAACCCTTGCCTAAACGAATGGAGTCAGCTGGCTTCAATGAACCAGAAGAGGTAACCCCTGCTCCCTGAAATACACGTGTGTCCATGTATATTGTCGAAATAGGCCCTGTTGAGTCACGTGGTGTTGGCTGGACTCAACGTTACGAGAAGTGATTCAGACCTGTCTCTGTGCCGTGAATCACCCATGGCTCTTGCATCATGTGGTGGGAAGGACCGCAGCACTTGGCGATGGCTTGGCAGCATGCCACCGGATAGGCCTGGCAAACCTTGTCTTTACCGGCAACAGTCATCCCACCGCAGCACAACGCTGCTGCCTCTCTCCTGCTTAGGGGCCCCCTCTGCATGGCGCGGGGAGCTGCTGTGGCAAGGGGAGGGTGAGGAGGACGGGACTTTGTTGCATAAATGCTGGTGGTTAAGGCCTCAGCTGTGGGAGAACGTGAGCTAGGCGTCAGCAGAGGAGGACTGTGCTACAGCTCTCCGCCATGTGTGATCCTTCACCTTGGTGTGAAATGGTGGTGGGCTCCCGCTTTTCATTTAAATTGCAGTATACAAGGAGCCAGTCTCTCCAAACAGCTGTCTTGCTGGTAGTAGAAATTCCCCCTAAAATAACAGAGATTCAAAAAAAAAAAAAATTTCTTCTCTTACTTTCTTTGTGGTATATTTTAACTCCAGTACTGTACGTGACAAGAATTTTTCTGCTCTTAAGTGGAGGTGTACAGTCTATCAGAGCTAGAGGTGGCTGAAAAATTTCAGTTGGAGCAGTTTTTCGTTGGTTTGTACTTTCATAAAAATCTGAATGTTTTGTAGGCCTGCATCTCAGAGAAATATTAACCAGAAAAACATCAGGAAGATTGTGAGAAATTTCTCACTTTGTGAGAATGTTTTGATCTGGGAAACAGTCATCATTTTGACAATTTCGCTTTTCCCTCTATCTTTTTGAATTGTTTGTTTGACATTTATGTTTAAGTTAGCATTCAGAAACACTTGTATAATTTACGTTTGAAAGAATAATAGGGAGCTAGCCTTCAGGGAGACCCAAGAAGAGAGGCCATATCCCTGGTCAAGGTTGTGGCTGCTCTACCTTAATCACGCTGCAGGGTTATCAAAACAAAGCCTTTTACTTCACTGAAACAAAATGTTTCTGTTATCCAAAGTGAACTTCCTCATTGTTTCCATTTCAGAAAAAGTGTTTAAATTTTTATCTTCTCTGTAACAAGTAAGGAGGCCGAAATTCACTGTAGAATGGAAATTCTCTTCTCCATCCAGTAAATTCAAGGAGCACCCAGAGACCCAACCATTGGCATAAATGCTTTGTATCTGGGTAGTAAAACTGCAGTCTCGGTTCCAGTCTCTGTTTAGCTGTTGCCAGCTAAAACACCTCAAAACAGGGGTTTGACCTAAAATTAGTTCTTTCCCGTTTCAGTCTTTTTTTTTTTTTTCCACTTCTTGTGGTATTGTGAGAATTTCACTTAAATGATTGCCTCTATAATCAGTCATCAGAATTGATCGGAAACAATTTTTTTCATTATTTCTGGCTTCTTGAAACGGCGTTGCGAAAAATTTCATCTGTAAAATGAGTGTTCAGCTTTTAAACGCTGCAAACTCCTTTTCTTGCAGACATATTTCTTAGAGGCTGAGCCTATAAGCAGTCTTCACCAAGGCGCCTGTGGGAACTCAGATGTTTTAGGAGGCCTCGCTTGGGCAGTCTTGCCTACGTGAGCATGATTGAGAGCATGTTGGCCTCGGTAGGAAAGGATGATGGGGTCAGCCCACACAGCGTCTCCTATGGAAATTAACTTAAACATAGAAGTCCCACATTGATCAAGTTACGAGGTTTTGGCATTGTGTGATGTGTACGGCAAGAGAGATGTTATTATGTGCAATGATTCTGCAGCATGGCAAATGAGGTCTTTTTAAAAAATGCTTTCTCGAGGCCCTTTTTTCACCTTATGACCTGACTGTTCAAACTCTAGATAAGCCTTTTTCCCTCCACGCTTTCCCTTTATTCTAGGATATATAATCATCATATCTGAAATAAACACGTGGATATTTTCTCCTTATACTGCTATTTTCAACTGCACTGCCATACCAACTTAATCCTGAAGCCCATCACAGGTGACAGCAAGGTATCCCTTAGCATAGAATTTCACATTGGCCATTTATAGCAGAAAAGTAGTATGTGAATGGTTATTTTTGGAATAGTCTCTATTCTTACATTTCATGGTAGTTATTTCAGGTCAAAAAGAACCCAGAATTACATCTGCCTCTAGATTGCAAGATTGCAAGTGAGTATGTCGCTCTCTGAATTGTAAACAGGGGAAGTTTTTTTTCATGGAAGCTCTGCTGACCCCTTCACAAAAGATGCTTTTGACTTTAACATCTTCATGGAGTCTTGACTCTGAAGTTATTAATTATTATATTTTTCTATCTGACATAACATTTCAGCTCTGTGATGACCAGCTTGACATTTAGTGGCCAGAACATGGGAAGGGATGGCCTGTGCCATAGGAGCCAAGAGCAGGGAGATTTTTAGGATCAGGGAGTTTGCATTCAACAGGAACGGCACTGATGCCTGACTGCCGCACAGATGTGCTGCAATTAGATCTGCACTTTGCTCGGCATTGTATTTTTAGTTTGTTATGCTGTAGTAAAAGAAGCAGAGCAGTTGCCCAACGTGCTGCTTAGGAATTACAGTCATGTGACTGTCTGCCAAATGAATTTATGTCAGCTGATATAATTACAACCCATGGATGAATTTTTTGCATACCTTGAGGGAGGGTTCTAGTTCCCATTGAAGTTGGTTTGACTTCAGACAACATTTTAAGAGTATCTGGATCTGGCCTGTATGAATGGTGTTGGCCTCAAGAGAGTTCTGAGGAGTTATGGAAATAATTGTGCTGATTTGCTGTTAATATAAGAAGTTCTTTGTCCTCAACAAACCTTGTAAATGCTATGATGTTTTTATCTTTAATTATTTCCATTACTATAATATAGTATCCCAGGATGCTGGGATTCTCTACACATGCATAGATGAAATAGTCCCAACTTACTTCTAAGTAGAAGACAAAAGACGTCAGATGTATACTGAATACTTAGCAGTATTCTGGTTTAGGTTATAGCTCTTAGCTTTCTTTCTAGACGTAGAGGTCTTATTACTGTAGTTTCAAATTTCTTCACAATAGGTAACTCCTGTATATTATTCTTGTGATGCCCACATAAGCTTGAGAAAGTGTTATTCCCTATTTATACCTACACAAGGGAGATAAAATAATTTGCTCAGGCTCATATAGGAAGCCTGTGACCGAGTCTGGAATTTCTCATCATCTGAGGGCTAAATCCGGTGCCGGTCACAAATAGTCCATAAAAGATCACAGTTTCTAGATCTTTTAATTTTAGAGATATTGCTGTACTTGGAATAGTGTCTTCAGAGAACTACCTGGGCTTTTTTTGTGGAAGAAACTTCATGTAAATGTTGCCCAAGGCCACTCATGGTCTTTGGGGACAGGAAGGTAACAAGGCGCACTGGGGACTGTTCAAGTAATGCCCTTCAATACCTTTCCATACTTTTCTTTAAATTGATGCTGTCAGTTGAAATTTGCTATTTAAAAATAATATACTCATAGGATTTCTACTGCATGTGCCAGTTACAGCTGTATATTCCACTTTTATTTTCCTTCAGAACACTCATGGCAGGTAAATCATCCAGGCTTGGAAGACCCTTATAAGCCCCTGGCTGGGATTACACACATGCACGTGGAACATGGTTTTTGTGAGCAATCTGTGCCTGAACTGCTGCCACCCTGAGCACTTTTGCAGGAATATAGGAGAGGAAGCTCCTGGGGAATGGTAGTGGTTTATGAGACCTTCTCTTTCCGCATTTTTTATTTTTTTTTTCTTTTCACTCAGAATTCCTCTGTGTTGGGGGAAAATACACTTTTCAAAAATTTTTAAGTTAGAAATATTCACGTCACATTTATCACAAATGTATCACACGCTTCCAAAGCTAAAGGTTGGATGCAGTGTGCTCTGCAGACTCATATAAGGAATGTTAAAAAGAAAAAAAAGTAGTTCATGCAAAAAGTGTAAAAAGCTTTGGAATTGCCTTCGTAATGGTGCTTTCATGGTTCTTCGTCTCTGTTGTAAATGCTTTAACTCTAGAATAAAGAAGTCATGTGATTTGTGAGAAATTTTAAGGTTCAAGTTGATCATTTGGCAGGAGGGGACCACAGGTTCGTTAGTCCAACCCTCCTGCTCTACAGCAAGACCGAGCTTACCTTGCAAATACGTGTCTAACTTGTTCTTGAAATCCTCCAGCAACGTAGATTTGCTCTCCTTCCTCCTTCCTCCCAGGTAACTTTTTTCCCATGTTTACCTACCCCTCTGATCAGGAAGTCCTCTCTAATATCTATGCTAACTTTTTCTTGTTGTATACTAAATGAACGATACCTGTCAGTGAACGAGAAGAATGCTTGCTGTCCTCTTTATAGCCACTTTCATAGTGGTCTCCTACAGATAACATCTATGGCTGTTAATGCAATCCAGAACAATGTAGGTTTTTTCTGCAAGTTGTTGAATGTTGTCTTGTATTCGGAAAGCTATAACCCCCAGATCCTATGCATTTGTGCATTAGTTTTTCTTCCTTCCTGCATGTAGTGCTTTGCACTTGTCTTTATTGAATGAAAAATGTTGTGTTCTGAACTATGGTAAAACCCCACAGCTTACTCTTGCTTGTGTTCCTGGGGTTCCTTTCAGATGAAACGAGGGACATCAGAAGACAGCTCATACCTGGCCTTGTCCCAGCAAGAAGGGTATGCACTAGGCCTGGCATTTGGAAAGTACTTTTAATCCCCCAAGTTTAGATAACTCACTGATGTGAGTGGAGTTATATCGCAGTTGAATCTGATGGACTGTTCAGCTCTGTTGTTTCCAAGCTGTAGTCCATGGAACAGTTGTCAGTTGTGGAGAGCTGGCTGGTTGCTCAGTGTTTGCTTTCCTTGTTTCCAGCTGCTCCAACACATTAAAAGAGTATAAAAATACACTAAATATTTCCTAATGTTCACTCTCCATAAAAACACCTGCTCTTATTGGCATGGAAAGGTGAATGGCAGAAGTTTTTCATAACATATTGAGCCATTGTCCAAACTTTCATATGAAGTGTGCTGATGGATACTGAGGGGCTACTTTTGAGTAAAATGAACCTTATAGTTAACGTGTTCCATAAATCTGAGGTACTTCCACTGCACGTCATCCATTTTAACAAGTGCTGGAAGTGGTTAAATGACTGACACAAATGTACGTGGCCTCCTTCTAGAATAATTGAAGTTGAAAGTTTCGCCGTACATCTTTCACCGGATAGTTTTCCCTATGCTGCAAGAAGCAATTCAGTGATATGAAGGCCATCAAGCAAGAACTGTATAAATTACCTCCATTCAGATAAAATAGTAAGAGGCTACAATTAGAGGGTAACTAGAGAAGCACGTGTGAATTAGGAAACCTGAATTCTTTAATGTTCAGACACTACACGCTTGTTTAGTTAATTCATGTCCTCTGTGGCAGAACTTTTAGCATGTTTATAAAGTGGCCAGAAGATCTTAGATTAGGGAAATGCTATCTGTGTGCATGTGAACTCCTTTTATAAGCAAAAAACCCTGCGCCATCACCATCATAGTCACAGAGTTACAGGCTTTCTAACATACTTTAGATTTTAAAGAATTGCTTGGAAAATGCATTTACATTTTGTGGTTTTGTCCCTCTGTTAATTTGTGGATTTCCCCCCCCCGTAACTTTTAGAACAGGTACATTGCTTTGAAAATCATAATGTTTTGCAAGTAATTATCCTCATTTCATACCCACTATTGATTGCCATGTTATTCTGGATTCCCTAAGATGGAAAACATAATTGCTGTAGAGAGGAGATGAACAGAGTGACCTAATCGTAAATGTCAGCAAAAAAAAAATGAATAGAAAGCAATTAATTCCTTCAAAGGAGCATTTTAGTTTCCAAAGCTATATCAGGATGACAAGAACAAAATGATTCCATCTGGAAACAAATTCTTTTTCCAAATATATTTAATAAAAATAAATTGCAGGGCAGTCTGCTGCTAGGCAGGGTTCATTTTGTCCAGACAAAATCCTGCGAAACTACTTAGCGGTAAGTTTTGAATCTTGGATTCATGCAGAGTGAAACTCACTTTACTGCTCAGCAGGCCAATGCAAGTCTAAAGCACCACTTCAGTTTTACAGACATAACACAGTTCCCCATTTGGCTTTATGCTGAGCTGGTGCACTCCAATGACTTTCACACATTTAGTTAATTGGGATACTGCATGGAAAGATCTCGATTTAGCTCAGCAGTGGAGAAGGAACAGTCTTTCTAGGCAATGAGACTGTTTCTGAAGAGAGGAAGAGCTCATCTTTTATTAGACCAGCTTCTATAGCTGGAAGGCATAGCCGAGCATGCAAGCCCTCTGACTTCAAGCCCCCCAATTTCTTCCTACAGACTTGTGCCTTTAACATCCATAGACCATTTGTTTCTGCCTGTATTATCTTCAAAGTGTAAGCTGTAAGGTTTCTTGCGATTCAGTAATTAGTAAGTTGCCCTTTGCCATGCGTGAAATACAACAGCACAATGGAACAGAATAAGAAATAAAAGAACAGGGCATTGCCTGTGGAGTGCAATGCATTTTGTTCAACCATGAGTGGAACATTAATTTACAGATATATCTTGCTTCAGTGGGACGGACGATGTATTTAGTAGTTTAATGCTGAATAAGGTACAGGGGTGTTTCTCTTCCTTCTTTTGCAGAACATGATTCAATGTGTACTGCTTTAAATTTCTATTTATTAGGGTTGTTAAAGAGATTCTATATTACAGACTAAGATGGTTACACATTCTTAGGCATTCATCAAGTCTTGTTTGAAATTTCTGCGATTTTAACTAAAATAATATCCTTGACTGTGTGTATATATAATACGTTTTTCTCTACTAAAGGTACTTTACTAAAAGCCTAGTAAAAATGAGACATCTACTGAACACATTAGTTAACTAAACATTTAGAGCTCAAACTGTGACAGATTGAAATCCAAAATAAAATATTCATGAGCCTCAGCATCAACATTATTAACATCCAGAATGTCACTGGTTACTGTCCTAAGTAATTACAGTGTAATTACAGAATTTTGGCCTTGCACAGAGGGTTTAGGTGCTGTAATATACGAAGTGATGGTGCAAGTTGTAAGTGATGATGAGTATGTTGTAGCCTGGATAGGAAGAACTTTCTCTGCTATATTTTTCTGTACATCTATTTAACCTATTTTAATGCTGCAATCTTTTCTTTCAGGTCCAATTTTAAGCTTTTGGCTGTAAATGGAAAGCTCTATGCCATCGGTGGTCAATCCCTTTCCAACGTGGAGTGCTATAACCCAGAAAATGACTGGTGGAATTTCGTAGCATCCATGCCAAACCCTCTTGCAGAATTCTCAGCTTGCGAGTGCAAGGGCAAGATCTATGTTATCGGAGGATACACTACACGAGGTAGAAAGCTTGCTTTTACTTCCACACACACACACACACCCCCAACGTGGTTGCTTCTAAGACCCAGACCATTTTCTTCTCTTTTTCAGGAAACCTTTTGAACTGATATAGAAAGCTGCATAATACTCATTAAAACATGTGGAAATAAATCACTTGTAGAAAATAATTGTCAAATGAAAAAAAAAAATTAGCCCCTTCATACAGGAATCAGATATTTTTTTTTTTTCAGGGTTTACATGGACTTGGAGCTCTGTTATTCTGAGGGAACAGACTGATGGGTACTTCAGCACCCAGCTTAGCCCTCCTTTTTTTAGATTTTGATCATACAGTAGAAAGAGAGGTCTCAACAGATACACTTTGTTTAATTTTTAAATACCTGGTTTAGACTGTCAGAAGGAAAAATATGAAGAAAATATCTGCCTGCATTAGTATTCTCATGTATTAATAGATGTCACTATCCTTTCACATTTCAGTGTTTCACAGGCAAATTCAAGCTATAGGTAAGATATTCAGTCTTACGGAATACCATTTTCTCAGAGTTCTAGAAGTCAATTTTTTTTTCATGTCAAATGTTTAGTATTTACCAGGATTTCCTAAATTTAAATTCCTATCTCTAGGCCTTTGTCCACTTCATTTGACCACAGTAGTTTTAAACTTTTTTCCAAAGCATTTTGTCAGTCCATTCTGACCCAGAACCTGGTGGCTTCACTGAGCAAAACAAAAGATATCGGAGTGCTTGTGTCCATATGGGGGGCCATGCTGTGGTGTGCTCTGCAGTCCCAGTCCTCTGGTCATCCCCACTAAAGGATCTGTTGGGGTGCATTGTGCTCCCTGATGTCCGGCACTAGGACTGAAGGATGTCTGGCACACAACACTTGCTGTGCTGAAAAGTCAGACCCAAGGGGAAACATCCTTTGAGACAAGAGAACAAAGAGAAGGGGCTGAAACAGAGAGTAGTGGGAAAACTTGTCTCTGGAGACCGGAGTTAGAGTTTTTGTCATTTTTATCTAGAGAAAGAGAAAGAAGTGGTAAGAAGAAAAAGCTCTGATTTGGTTAATAGCGCTACTAGATTACGGGAGTGCCAGCTTTTCTCCTACATCCCCTGCACTTTGCAAGTTCCTTTTCTGGTGCTTGTGCTGTTCTTTCTTCAGGCTGCCTACTCCTGGTGTCATGGATAGGAAGATCAGCTTGTTGCTGATGCAGGTCCTATTCCCTTAAAATTCATTAACAAAGCGTAAGTAGTCAGGATTGCTGCCCTGTGTCGAGCTCCTTATTCAGTACTTATTACCTGTGGTTTCAGTTGCAGAAGGGTAGTCAGTGAGTTACCTCTTGCTTATTCCACACCTCAGGGGATTGCCACTGACCTTCAGGCCTCTGTCTTTTCCTAGATCTTTTCTTAGGTCTTTTCCTAAAGGCCGTTTTTAATGGAAATGGGCTAGTAAAACAGTATAAAGTTGTAAGCAGTGGATAACTAGCACATTTAGGCTTATGTTTAAATCCAAGACCTTTCAGGACAACAAATGCCTGTGCTTGTTGTAAATAAAAATCCTTTCCTCAATGAGGGTCTAGAATCAGTTTTTCTGTGACACCTTGGCTTAGGACAGCTATCGGACTTAGAAACCAGAATTGCTGCAATTACACTGGTGATTTATCTTCCAAGTTACACAGTTGTTGGAGGGTGTTAAGGCATATCTGAGAGGTGCTGAGGTTCATTTGCTCTTTCACTACATTCACTAAATAAAACACATGCAGCAATTAATATGTAATTTTTTTTAGTATTTCTGCATATACCTCAGTAAGACTGTAGTTTAGTTTTGGTAGGTTTTGTGGATTTTTTTTTTAATCTGTGTAGAGCCTTCTCCTGAGACTACACTTTCCAAAAGATAGTAGGATCTGGAATTTCCCACTGTAAATTATAATGACACTTCTTGAATAAAAAGCCTCCTTCCAGTTCTCAGCTCTCACTTGAGAACCTAGATCCTAATAGAAACTCCATGTTAGGAACTGTGATGTTCATGTTTTGTATTGGGTTTTTTTTGTTTCAGTAGATATAAAAGACCCAGGCTCTGGACTGAGCGAATGAGGGCCATACCGCAATAGACTTCCATTTCATACGCACCCTCTCAAACCATAGCACTTTTTACCTGGGAAGATTACTGCTATAGGTAGGCATAGAAAATTACTAGAGATGTTGGGATTTTTTCCCCCCGCAATGAGTCAGAGAAAGATACATTGTAGACAAAGATGATCTATATGTAGAGCTTTGATCAGCAATTTCATAAAGCACTGCCATGCTATTTTTCCTCTTTTTTCCTTTATTTCACATGGATTAGGTGTTCAGGAAGGCAATGTACAGTAACAAGCAATGACTGAAAGTCATCAGAGTGCAAGCAAATGCTATAGCAGCACCTCCCTAATCATACTGCTAATGCACTTCATTCATGACAATCCAGTTATATTTATGGCTATTTATACCTGTGCCCTTACATAACTTGTCAGTATGTCACTGTCCGCTGTTCCACTTGGGAGCTCATCTGGAGATCGTCATGCAGGGTAGACTTGTAATATGGAGCAGATTTTATTAAAAGACCAGGCTGGAGTCTGCAAACCGGTTGCCGCTTGTCACTTGAGTTTGGATTTAAGCTCAGGTCTCCAGAGATTGAAACTGAATTTACTAGCTAACGAGTCCTGTGCATTCTGTGCTAATTTAGTGAAGCCTGGGACACAGCCAGGCTCTCCACTGCACCATAAACCAAGGTGGTATTGTAACAATTTTGTAGAATAACAGTACTGCAAACACATGCATCCACTGAATTGTAACTGAAGTGTAGCCAGGGCTTCAGCTTTTTTTTGTGCCTCTGTCTGATGCTGGAGCATGGAGTTCCTGGTTCTTAAATGATTTTGACAATGTGTATTTCTCTCTTTACGAGGTACTGAACATGTGCCCTTCGGTCATCCATGCCACTTGCTGAAATGTAGCTAGCTTTATGAATTTTATTCCATAAAACTTTGATTTGTGGAATGAAATGCATCAAAGTTAAGCTTGGATGATAAATCATCAGTTGACATCCATTAATGAAGCATACTGTGTTCATGATAATTTGATTCATCTGTGACCACTGTTGGAGAGCAGAATATTGCTCCATTTCCCTTTTCATAAAAAATTCTTGCATAACAATCAGAGACAAAATTAAAGGCATAAGTTAAAAGATGGGGATTATTCTGCTAAAATCTGCATCCCCAGACCATTTGCACCATGTAATGTGCCAGAAGCAGCTTAATTTTTCCCTCTGTAAAGGAACAGAATGCTCAAATTTTATTGTCAAGGGCAAAGACTTGCAGTTCTCAATAATCAATATTTCTTCCTTGGTCTGCTATGCTTTTGCACTGTAATATATTAGCAATCTGTAATAATGGCTGATACAGTTTGTAGGGAGGAAGAATCCTCCTCCATGAGTACCTTCTAATATATTTATTTATTTGTAAATATCTCTCCTCTGTTTCAGATAGGAATATGAACATTTTGCAGTACTGTCCCACTTCTGATTCCTGGACCAACTTTGAACTTTGTGATGTCCACGTTCGCAAACAACAGATGCTCTCTGTTGAAGAAACTATATATCTGGTAGGGGGTTGTATTCATGAACTTGGACCAAACCAAAAATCCAGCCAAAGTGAGGACGTGTTAACTGTGCAGTCTTACAACATTGCTACCAAAGAATGGCTCTACCTCAAAGAGAACACATCAAAATCGGGTCTTAACTTGACTTGCACTCTCCACAATGATGGAGTCTATATATTGAGTAGGGATATTACTTTATCTACAAGCTTGGAGCACCGTGTTTTTCTTAAGTATAATATATTTACGGACAGTTGGGAGTCACTAAGACGCTTTCCAGCCTTTGGGCAAAACATGCTGATCTGTTCTATGTATTTGCCTGATGCGCGAGAAGTGTGACAGCATCAGGTTTTTCTTTTCAGCTCATTAATCATTCTTGGAAGAAATATTGCTCCCTCTAAATAATTACAGTTTCAGAATGTAATGTGGTTGCATAATGTAGGCATAAAATACTGATTCTGTTCTTTAAAAAAGTTGCAAAATCCAATATTAAGAGAAATGCTTCCAGAAACAGTTTTAGGATTTCAGTTTAAAAATTTTATTGTTTTGGATTTAAATTTCTCCAGGTATTGGGTACCAGGAGTATACATGATAAAAGTGGAAATAATTCAATAAAGTAAATAATAAGTCTAAGGAAAATCACAGAGAGAATGATTTCTTTTAAAATGCAGTTTTTACTCAAACTGTGTCCTGTCAAATGTACAATGTTTAAAATTGTTTATACTATCACATTTTTATCTCTTTTATGGTAACAAGTGAGATTCTCAAAGGTGCCAGCAATTGGGGTACCATAGAGAAATAAATCTTCCCCTGAATTATTTGCAATTAAATGTTTTGCCAGGGACTGGGAGTAATTGCCTAGAGGCTAATGGTTGCTGGTTGGATACTAGATGCTCCGTTAATGGAAGTTGGCAGCATTTATTGCTACCCATTAAGATAGAGGTAAAAAGACTGTAAATTCAAATGGGGAAGTTTGCTCATCTTCAGAAAGGTTGTAAGTTTTAGTTACCTTGTTGTATTCTGTAGTACTGAGTGTTAAAGATCAAATTATAGTTGGCAACAAGGTGCATGTTAGGAAAATGTGCATGAGCACATGCGATGGTGATTCTGCACCAGGCACATCCTGCTTGGTAACAGCCACCCAGGACATCCATCACTTGGTACGGAAGGGTTGATTCGTGTAAATGACTTCCTGCCAACACCACCCAAAGCAGGTGCACATGAATGTTGGCTCTTTCTTGGGTTACCAGGAGCTTGATAGAGATTGCCTCAAGTTTGCCACCCGAAGTTGTTAGTTTCTACAAAGAGCATGGTAAGATGGTCACCATGAATACTCCTTTGTGGGGATTCAGGAATAGATACTCTGGGAGCTTCTCCCAGTTCCTGCCTATTGCCTGAGAGAATTATAATAATGATTGGCCCCTTTTATGAACTTAGCTACAAAAAGAAGCGTCTTCTGAAGGCACCTGCCCAGGTGTGGAATGTGTGTCCCCGCGACAGGAAAAGGAGGTGATCTTGGTCACCATGGGAAGGTTTCACTGTGGCTGCCTTTAGGGAAGAGGTAACCAAATTAGACATGTGCTGAACACATTGCAGGGATGCTGGTTCTGCACCAGCTGTTTCTCCATATGAGAAGACAAGAGATTTAATTCACCTGAACAGTTTCCTAGTATGTGGACTTGTCTTCTTTTTTTTAACTTGGAATTCAGGAATCTGAATCTTCTTTTGAAGATACGTGCCCGCTGTACAGAGAAGGAGGACGTGGCAATGTTTCCCTCAAGGTTCTTTTAACTCCCTGCTTCTCCATGGATTTGCGTGAAATCAGTGCTGACTGAAAGAGCTATCAGACTTGAAGTGCCTTGCCAATTACCTCCCACACATTCAGTGCTTAGGTGCATAATTTTGGTGCTTCTGATCATGCATAGCAACCCAAACAGAAAATTCCAGGAAACTCTTTGGTCCAGAATGAGGGCATTTGGGTTTGAACACTTTTAGGATACAGGTATTTTGGATATCCAAGATTTACCTTTTGGGTGGAATTTTTGCAGCCTGGCAAAGTACGTTATGCTTAGGCCCAAACTAATGTCTACCATTCAGCTGTACACATGAATTTAATGAGTTAATCCTGTGATTATTCCTTTGAAAACACAATATGCTGAGCAGCTGTTCTCTTCTGACAGCAGTATCAGACCAAACAATGGCTCTTCTGCAATGAAGAAATAAGGTGACTTTCATAAGATTCTACTTTCAGAAGTGTTTTAGAATAAATATAAGCAGTGTGTCAGTGTCTGGTGATAAATCATCTCAGTCACATTATTTTACCTGCTGTCCTTCATTTCTTTTCAGTTCCAGATTCAGTACCCTACAGTCATCCGTAAGTCAACTCAGATCGATACTGGTGGAGGGAGGCACATCTGAGTTGCGGCATTCTCTTGCCTAGCAAATCAGCTCTGAAAACCCATCACTCCCAGATTTGCAAGTGTGGTATATCTAATCGAGCCCTTTCAAACCCATTCATTTCTTAGTGCAGTCGTCGTTCCAAAAGCTATGACATCGTCTTTTAGGTGTGATCACTCTTTTTCACATGAGGCCTTTCCATACTGGGTTTATCTATGTTTTGGTTTCAGCTTCTAGTGATCAAGTGGAAAATCTGGAGAACCTGCTCAAATGTAGAAGAGAAAGACAGCTCAGACTGTAAATAATCAGACCCTTTTGTCAATCCACAGTGCAAATTCCTTATATACTGACATCTAACAGTACTAGAATCACAAATCAAAACTGGTGTTGAATTTAGTGGGAGCGCCAGACTGTAATAGTCTAAATGGACTGTATTACTACAGGCTGAAATAAATATAATTTTCTCAGACAAAATTCATTACAGAAGAGTATGCCATATGGGTGGCCCTCATACCTCAGGAAAAAACCCAAACACTGTAATGACTGTCCCATGCCCTTTTCATTTTCTCTCTATCACTAATATCACATGAGGCACTGGTGGGCAGCTTCTGCCCTTTGGGGCAAGGAAAACTGGTTGAGAGTCACTAACAGAGAATAATTAAAAAGCTGCTTTTTAGCCAGTGGAAATGTTCAGTGATTCCATCTGCTCTCTTTTCTTTGGTGGTGGGAGGAAAAAGATTCTTAACTTAAGGACAAATAAGCTTCTTTTGAATGACGATACAAACGTAGACCAAGGAGCCTTGCAGTCTGATCAACTGGAAATTCCGGTGTTATCCTGATACTGCTTCTAACTTACCGTGTGGGCTTGCAGAGATCACTCCACCTTCTTGCATCCCCAAATGTAACACGTGAGTAGGAATGTTCATCGTGTGGGAACACAAATGGTTTATCTGGTGTAGTAGTGTAGTGTTTGTAAGACATATTGACCATGTCAAGACTTACGTATATTCTCATTGTTGTAACTGTTTACTTGGTTATTAAAACTGCTTCATGGCAAGTGGCAGGGTAGAAGGCAGCCAGTAATCTAATTTTGGTCTCTGCTAATTACCTTTATTTTGAACTGATGGCTATTTCCAGTCTGTTTCTTTGTTTCTTTTTTTTCCAGTACCTAACAGCCTGTAGTTCTTCTAAGTTTCTTAGTCTTGGTGTTCTTAAGTCAGTATCCAAATTCAAAACTGCTGCTTTCCTGCTGTGTCTGGGTTATGCAGTGCTTACATATCCGCTATTCATCTTCTCTGTCTTGTGGACCGATTCCACTTGATACTGACCAGCAAAAGCTGACCATGGTAGAGGATGATCCCAAGTTGAAAGAAAGAACAGAGAGAACAACAGCCTCCAAAGTCCTGAGGGAGGAGTAAATGGAAAACTCTGGGAACTTTAGTCTCTTCTCATAAAATAGAGAAGCGTTTAAGAAGGTTGCTTACATCAAGGCTAAGAGAGAGCATAATAGTTTCTTCCTTTCTGGGAATGGTTTGTGGTTTTCAATGTGAAATAAGAGTTGTGTGGGGCTTAAGTTTAATCTCCCTAGCCAGTTTCCATAGGTTTCCCTTTCTGCCCTGCCGGCTGACCTTTCTTGGGTTTAATATCTGTGTTTTCCATTCTTTGAGGATTTTGCCTTTCCACATTAGTGTCCGGCTTGTTTTGCTGAAATTATATGGTAGCAGTCTGTTGGTCTTTTCTATTTGTTAGTCTGCTTTTCACACAGATCTATGTCTGTCAATCACCGTGATGAAAAAGTAAAATAATTTGTAATTCAGGTTGAACCTTTTCATTTATTCAATTTTGGGCTCTTGGAAGAGAAGTCTACGAAGCTACAAATGTTTTGTTTCATTTAATCCTCATTTTAGTGAGAAATGATGCTATAGACATTCAGTTTGTGGAAATTGATCTGCGTCAGTAATGTGATAGAGAACAGAAGGCACAGAGTGTGATGACAACATTTAGCACGTAACATGCTCAAAGCCCTACACAAGCAGAGATTACTCATCCCTATCGTCCCTGAAAGGTAAGATATATACTGTAAATGGTGTAAAGGAGAGACGATCCTTGGAGTATCTGTCAGTATTACCAGTGAATTTATAAGTGGTTACCTAGAGTCCTCCTCAGAGGGCAGAAACCATCAGCATCCACAGTATGTTATATTGATTTTGCATTTACATTAATGACCAAAGGGTGGCTCCCCATCCTCACAGTAAGTCTTAGGAACCAGAACAAATGCTGTAAGATACAGAAAGTTTAACCGTCTTTCTCTACAATCTTAACACTGCCATTCTTGGAGTGTGTTTTCTATCTAATCAACTTAGAGCCTATTTCAGTGCAATCCGTCTTTTTTTTCCCAGAAAGGAGAGTGGTGTTTGGAAAAGGAGTCTGGATTTTGTGAACTGATAGGGATCATGCATTCACAGCTTTAAAATAGCTATCCCAATTATATACGGTATGTGGATTTTTTTCTAAAAGCATTATTATCAGTAAACATATGTTGTTATGTCCTATGAATATCAGTATTTTCTAAAGTAAGTTTCAGTTTCTTTATTGTAATTAGAAGAGTGAAACATGTTTCATTTCTGAAATACAAACTGTCTCTTATAAAAGAAAATTGGTCACTGCAATTACTGTATTTTTCTAGTCGAAGGCAGATTAGACAGTGTCCGGTTTTAGAGTATCCAGTTATATGATGTGCTGCACATCTTCAACTCATATATGCTTTAGCAGGAGAGAAAGATGTTCAGCACCTAAGCGAAGATATTTCCTGTTTGTTGGTACTCGTACCATCACTTAAGATTCAGCAGTGAATGCAAACTCTGAATCCTCCTTCCCTCACTCCATTTTTCAGTTGAAATTTATGATTATGTGATCTGTTGTTGATTTTCCACTCTCTGATATTTTCCAGATGTTTTTAAGGGTGTGCCTTTTGATAAGACACTCTTTATAAATAGTCTTCAGAAATTAAAGTAGTTTACTCTGACTCACTGTCTTTTGCCTATAAAGATTTTTTATAGAATCTTTTTTTCCTCTGATAATGTTTTCCAATGAAAGAAATCTTTTTCCTCCATCCACCTTCTATAATTAGAAAAACCTAAAATCCTCTTTCCAAGAATCTTCCTAATATTAAGTTCTTGCATCTTCAAAATGACTTAGCCTATAAACTTCCAGGTTTTCTTTTGTTGGTCATGCTTTGAAAAATTATTCTGTAGAATTTTGAGTACTTTCTTGTACTTAGTGAGTATTCACAATATAAGGGATTTACACAGTTGAAGGGTAGGGAAATCTTATCTGTAGATCTTCAAGGATGCAACTTCAGCTATGCAAGTCTTGAAATGTAAAAAGTGGCATTGCTTAGTCTCCTTTGGAACTTAGACTAATTTCAAGATTTACACTATTCACTGAAGTTAAAAAACTTGTAACTGAACAGTGTTTTGGGAGGTGGTTAGAAGGGCTCTGTTTTCACCTTGGATATTGTTATTACAATTTCCTTTTTCTACTGAGGATATCGTGTATGTCTGATATCACATTGTATTGCCTTTTTAGTTGGTTGTAAGGGAAATTTTGCCCTTTTACAGGTAGGGCCTTGATTTACTGTGAAGAGCAGAGCTGTGCATTTGAGAATGTGTATTTTGCAGTTGTAAATCATCGATTGATGATAACTGCTCTGAAGCCCATAAAAACATGATTTTGGGTGGTAGAGGTAGAGATAAAGTCAGAAAACAGATGCTTAGGAACAGCCATTCTCTAACCTCCAGGCATAAACAACTTTTAAATGCAGAAGCAGGCAGAAGAAGTTTTAAATGGTTTTAAAATAACAACTCCTTTCTCCCTATTCCCATCTCTCCCCCTGCAACTCAAACCCTTTCAACCACAATAATTTGTGGCAAGGCATCTGTGCATTTGGGACAAAATGTTAGCGGTGAGGTAGGAATGCACTGCTTGGGCAGGTGATCCCTTATCAGAACTGCTACTTGGCAGACCAAGAAACCTTCCTTCAGCTTTTCTGGATGACTCTCTGACATTTATGACTCTTTAATGACATGTTATCTGCTAACGTATGTATAATGATAAGTGAGGCAGGGAGAGGAATCACAGAAGTCCTATTGTGTACCTAATAGCAAATGCACAATAGACTTGTAGAGAGACTTTTTTTTAATAGGGCCTGATCCAAAGCCTTTTGATGTTAATAAAAAGAACTAGCTTTGAAATTAGTCACATATTTCAGTAAACTAGTTAATTCTGAAAGAATCTCAAGAGATGTTAACTGTACAATTGGCTGATGAAAGAAGAGGCATAGACTGAAGACTTGGAGAACCTTGTTACAGTGTGATCTCTGATATGTCCCACCTGTGTTTTTTGTGTTGAATTTCAATGTGAAGTTGGCCATCTCTGTTAACGCAAGTCTTTCAAATATAGTGGCTTTAAAGTAGTCAGGAGAATGATGTTTTCCTAAGAATATCTGGAGAAAGGTGAACATCTCTGCAATTATGCTGTTGGGGAGACACTGAGAAAACATTGCTGATACTTCATGACTCTGAACAGCAAAGCACTGTTGTGTGTCCTGGTCTACGTTTTCTTGTACCAAGAAATGTGGTATGGGCGATTGACATGTTTTATTTTAGATCATGGTGCTATGAGATTTTGTTTGTTTCTTTCTTTCTTTACACAATGTCCCCTCAAAAAAAAAAAAATTATATAGGCATTTGGATCCTTCTCTCAAATGCTATAATAATGCCATACCCAAAAAAATGCAGAGTGTGGTCATGTGGAACAGACAGGCATCATTCCTGTTTTACATTGTCAATATATACAGATACAAAGATTTATTTGCACAAGGATTGGAACTTTGGCTGATATTCCATGCAAGGTGAAACAGCTCCAGGAACTGTTTGAGAGCAAACCACCTCAAGGCTACACCTTTATAGGAAGGATAAGGGTATGTCCCAAGTAGTGAGTTGAAATCCTTGAAGAAGAGGATGGACTTGAACCCAAATCTCTTATGTCTTGGCAAATTTCCAGTTAAACATAGTTCCTTCTCTCTTCAGTTGGTGTATGTAACTGTTTTTTGTTATTTGCCTAAGCCAAAATTTTTTGCAGGCTTTATTTGGGATAATTAAACTGTGTTTTTTCAGAAAATAAAATACTTACCCAAAGCTATCTATGTATAACACCCCCAAATTAGGATGTTCAAGCTTGCATTTCCTGTGTATTAATTCCCTTGGTTTTTTTTCTAAATCTGTTTCAGCTCCTACAGTATTCAAATGAATCTTGTTAATGCTGTGTCCTCTGAGTATTTGCAAAGCAGCTCATGAAACAAGAGTGTCTCTCTGTCCATCAACCTGGTATAATTGTACCTATCTATGGGGAAGTGGGCGTAGGCTTTACTGGCACTCTGGTTTCATTAGGGCAGTTGGTCAGAGTGTCTTGAACCTGCTGTTCCAGATTTGTTGTAAAGACTGTCTGCAATTTTGAGGAGTGACTGTTGTTGACCAGTGTGGCTGTAATGCCCCCAGAAAATCCCCTTTCCAAGTAGCGTAATGTAATAGTAACTCTGACATTGTTTCCTTCTGGATTTTTGGTTGATCCATCTACCCTCCAACACCTTCAAATCAGAGTGATCTTCTTCTGCCAGCTGTGTTGCATAAAAAGTTCCACTCTCTATATGGCCCCTGAAGTCCAAAATAAACATACAGGAACATAAACTCTTTCACCCCTTCTGGGCCCAGCACTCAGCGGACTCCTCACCCCTCCAATGGCCAATAGAAGTTAAAAAAAAAAAAAAAAAGCAAATACTTCCGTCCCACCTGGGATCAGGGACCCCTAAGTCACTGGCAGCCAGAAAAATCACTCATTTTCTGCCAGGCCTTCTTCACCAAAGGGAGACTTTAATTGGGAACAGTCTCCTCTGGCTTCAGGCCTCTCAGTTAGTCACCATTAATAGCTGGATACTCACCCTGTCAAGCTCTTCCCTGCCAGTCTAACACCTACTTCCTTCAGGTGCCATAGGGTGGGACGTATTAGGAACTCAGCAGCCCATTAATTCTTTCCTGATTTCTGTGGGAGGTCTTAACAGAAGTTCCAGATTTTCTTCAGAGGCAGCAAGTTTGGGATTTGAGTTCCACCCTCTGTAGCAAGCATGGACCGTGTGTAGTAATACTAAAATCTACCTGTCTTTTATCAGAATTAAAGTGCACTTGTGCTTTAGAAGTAAATGAAGGCAAAGGTCAAGAAAATGTTCTGGTGCGATGAAAATGTGAATTGGGGTACAGAGTACACTGGTAATGGCAGTGTTTACAGGTATGTACGGCAATGGCAGCTCAGTAGGCACAGACATAGACTTAGAAAAAAGGGGCAAAGATTTTTCAGCACGGCCTACAGCGCCTTAAGCATTGGGGCATTAAATTTCAGGCACTTCAGAATGGACTCTGATGTTCAGCACTTAAATGCTTTTCTGAAAGTGTTTCTAAACAGGCATCTAGAAGATACAGTCAATCGCTCTGAGCCGTTTCTGTAAATTGTACTAAGCAGCTATCTGTATCTTCCTCTTCTGAATGCTTTGCAACTCTGAAAGCACTTGCAACTTTGAAAGCACTGTTTGCTCAATGGAACAAATTAAATTGGGTAGGCTTCCCTCAAGCCATGTTATCTGGACAGAAATAGTGAGGCACTTGCGTCACTTCCAGTGTGGAAGTGCAGTTCTTCCAGTTCACATCTCCACAGCTTTTGTACAATGTATTCTAGATAAGAGATTGCAAAATCTATTGTATTTGTACTGTCCATTAAGAGCTATTGAACAGTGATCAGTAAACAAGAATAGCATGACGCAGAAAAACCACTCAGCGTTGATTTAGTTAAGCATTAAGCTAAGCAACAGAGAGGGAGTGGGTACTCAAAGGAAGAGACAGACAGAGAAACAAAAGTACCTGGAAATAAAGGGTCTATATCTGTACAACAAAGTGATAAACAGACTTTTGGTTTTGGATGCGCGCTGCTTTTGTGCAGGTGTCTGTCTACCCATCCACCCATTTTTGAACTTCCTTTAAGCCAGAGTTTGTTTTATCAATTCTGAGAGATGTCTTTTTTCACCCTTCATTTTCCTCTCCCATCTCCTGTGTTTTTTGTGGCAGGGAAATTCCTTGCACGTTATAAATGATTTTGGGAAGAGGGGGCAGCCTTGCACTTTTCTCTCTCCATTATTTTCTGACAGCAGTAGCCACTAGGGAATATTTAGGACCCAAAGTGCTTTACTGCACTTTTTAGCATTATTCACTTAAAACTGCCATTCTGTTGGAAGGAATAATCTATTAATTTGTGACTCAAGTCTGCAGAACAAATACCAGTTTTGATGTCATGTCTTATGATGCTGATGGAATCCCAGAATTGCCAACAGTGGTGAAAATTATTTAGCTGATAGTTTGCTACCAAGACCTGGCAGGCTTGTAGAATATTGAAGAGTATTTTTCTTTTGGTGACCTCAGAAAAGCCATTTCCCAGGCTTTGCCATCACAGGTCTCCATGGTTTGCAGATGAGCTATATGAATAGCAAGCCAGTACAGAGTACCCACAGCAGAAGTCTCAGGCTTAACCATATTGATTTGCACCACAGAATTTTTTTTAAAGCAGTAAGTGGTGGCTGGATGAGAGAGGCAAAGATGTATTTCCTTTCTTATAACCCTGTAAGTGTTTTACAGCGGACGTGTTCCAGATAGTTGACAGTTTAATCTCTGCTGGGTCAAATGGGTTGCATAGCGTTCGGGGTTTTTTCGTATGAAGAAATGTTACTCAGCAAGCTCAGATAGGAATTAATCTGCCTTGATGGAAGCAGCCCAGTGAAGTTAGGAGTGAAAGTACCCTTTTCTGCATGCGTTTCAACCAGGTCCGCTTGGCTATGGCACCAGGGTACCTTTTGTGTCAGAGTCTCTGATACCTTCAGCTGTCCAGTGGGTGAGAGTCTGTAGGAAGGTTGTGGTTTTATTGCATTTTGTCTCTGTGTATGTGCGTAAATGAGTCTGTGTACACGTTCATCCAGGCCCTTGCTCCAAAAATCTTTCTTACACTGTTATCTCTGCAAAGCTTTTCCTTCAACTTTATGGGAAGTTTAATCTAAAAGAGATCTGTTTCCACATAGTCGCTCTCACTCGAGCTGATTTTGAATGCCTAATTACAAACTTAACACTTCCAGCACATAAAAATACAGAGAAGCTAAGATAAGCTTATAATTTGAAATATAAAAACTTTTAAATTCTCATATTTTATATGGATCTACACCCCAGGTAAGATGGATTTAATGACTTCTTAACGATACATGTACTCTGCCCCACACAAACTTACAATTCCAAATGTGTTTTTGATACAAACTCCTATTTGTCAAATGTTATAAAAATGTCATACTCTGCATTGTTTAAGAGCATTTCAAAAAGTAAATCTTACACACCTAGGATAAACTTGACACATTTATTCCACAGTTTGAGAGTACTGCTTTTGAGAAGCATACCATGCATTCTATAAACATTTATCATATAATACATTTCCTTCAGTAAATATTTAAGTAGCTATGTAACCTATTCCAACACAGATGTAGACTTCCCCATGGTTGGGGGGAGAAGAAGATGTTGCTACGTGTTGCTATACTAAGTGCTATGCCAAGTGCACAACCTGCTTTTGCAATAGTGGTGCATCTGTTATCTAGAATAAATACATGGTTTTGACTCTGTTAAAAGATTGTTTGTATGAAATAAAAAGCTTCAATGAGTAGAGGCTTATTTTAATTGTATGTTTATGCAGCTCTTGATCATGATGGAAATCTCTTTTCTTAGGTTTTTCAGTAACATTAATAATTCCCTGTTTAAGGAGAGAGCCAAACTGCACTAAAACACACCAGCAGGGTTAGAAGGCGCAGATTTGCTGAACAGAGTATGACCTGGCCTCTCAAGTCCCATGTTCCCAGGGCAATATGTTATTGGCACTTTTGGCACTTGTGTTAGCACTGTTGTGACTGTATCCTGGGTTTAACTGTATGTCTGTTCTTCCTGTCCTACGCTTCCATTTCACCTCTTATATTTAAAGGTAGGACTTTGATTTTCCTCAACTAGATACACATATCGCATGAAACATGTTTATTGCTGGACTGTACAGTCTTCAAAGGAAATTCAGAGAAGGTCAGTTCTTGTTAGCTGTGGAAGATGGGAGATCGACTTTGCTTTCCCCTCTAGTCAAAATATCCCAGAAACTAGAGATCACTTACAAAAATACGATGCGTTTGCCTGCGGCTTTATCATGATGTCATTATAGGCTTGTGATAACAACGCTCCAGTAAGACACAATAATAACACACATACGTGTGGTCACACTCTGTTTAACTTTTAAGTTTATTCTGCTTTTGCCTCCAGCATTTCTTCTGTCTGATGCTGTATGATTTGAAAGCATTCCCAACGGGCCAAGAGCAAAGCCCCGGGCTCTGGCATCCCTGGTGCTCTGTGTTCCCTTACTGCCTCGCTGGTGGAGTCTCTTTAATGTGAAGTTAATCACGTTCTTTTGAACTGTTTATGGGAACAAATTGGATGTGAAATAATAAACATTGGCAGCTCTTTTCAATAATAAAGGTACCCCAGAACTGACACGAGATCCTATCAGTTTCTTGAAGAAAGGACTTTCCCGTATAACCTTTTAAAGCAGTTTGTCCATGAGTGAGCACATTAAGAAACTCCTTGCATCTTCCGGGGTTCTCAGACTCTTTTGTGTGTTAAAGGGATTGAGAAGCTTTGCTTTATTTTTTTCAAATTTAGAAAAACTTTCAAGAAAGATAAAAATACCACCACTTTGACTAATTATTTGATGTCTAGTAACAGGGTGTAGTTAACCAGGGCAGCACAGGAAAAGTATCTTCACTTTCTTGCTTCAATTTTGAAAGAGATTATTTCTTTCCATCTCCTTGCCCGATGGTTACAGAAATTTACTGTTAAGTTACCCACTACAAAAGCACTCAGATACAGTTTGAAGAGCACAATGCCTGACAAATATAAATGAAACAAGATTGATGTTATTTTTTAAAGTAGAAATTTGGGCTCTTAAACAGCTAAAAGGGCTTGCCTACCCTAGAAAACTCTGTGGTGCTTAAACAGCTGGAGAATGTGGTTAATTCCAGGCTATTTCTTCCTTTTGTCTCCTAACTCACGTATTCAAATTTTCTTGTGAAGGCGATAATTAAAATATATTGCTGCAAACGACATCTCCTGCCACCACTACACTGCAGTGAAGCTGTGATGTTGTTCGGCAGAATTTAACTTCTGGTGCATAAGCAAACATTTTAAAGCAGGCAAATATTGTCTCACAGGGGAATGTGAGTTGGCTGAAGATTATGTTAATATCAATTTGGAAACATGCCCCAAATTCTGATCTCCTTATTGCTTAGGGGATCTTTTTTTTCCTCACTGGCATTTTTAACACATTTCAAATTATTCCCAAATCCAGATAATATGAGAACATTTATGATAACTGTACAAATGGTACATCCTGCAATAACCAATTTAAGATTTTAACCTTGAAGTATAAAGTGTTTTAGAGATTCTGTTAAGATATGGAGGTAAGGATGGTCTTCATTTTAATGGAAGTATAAGCTTCTCTTTGTTTTGCTGCTTCTATATCATTGGGTCAGTAACACATACAAAAGATTGATGAGCAGATGAAAGCATTGAAGAACAGTGCAGACAAAATGAAAGGTATCCCAAGTGTCATCATGATAGTAGAGTCTCAGGTAGATACATAGCCCTAGGATATACAGTGGAAGCCAGCACACTGAGAAGGTAGCAGCAGCTTCATTAGAGAGGCTCTTTGGGTGTTTCTGTGACTCAGCAGGGACATCATGGGACTTTTGTGCAGGAAAAGAACTAGCCAGATGTAGCTGAAAGTAATCACCATGACGGATCAAATAGACAATAAGCTGTGTAAGAAGAATCGGGTGGTGTTGCTGATAAAGCGCTGACTGGCAGGATGTTCTGTTTCAATTGTGGCATGGATTCAATGATAAGCTGATGACCAAGCTATGCCCAAACCACAGTCAGCATCAAGACAGTGGTACTGTCATGAGTGGCACTTTTGGGAGCCCTGTAAGGTTTCAGAATGATTCTGGCTGTCCCAGATAGCAAGAGGAGTCACGTATAGCAAGAGGAGTAACATGAAAATGCAGAACTATCAATTCCTGGATATCTAAAGATTTGCAATGATAACAAGGTTTGTGAGAAGAGAGATGACTTGTGATATATGGTCCTGCTATAGGGCAGGATGACTGGTGAAGGAGAACAGAAGGATGTAAAAGGAAGTTCATGGAGATATATGCTGACCTTACTCTTTCTGTGTTGTGGAAAGTGATAGCTATATATATGCTTCTGCTGTGAGGATTGCATGGTTGCTTCGAAGTCATCCCTGACTGCCACCATTCTCATGTTGTCATGAGTCAGTTCAGATTTGGAAAGTGCCAGGCTGCCAGCACAGGAAAGGGTGTGATGCTGGGGCATGACTGGGTGCTCGAGAGCGTGGTCTGCAGAAGCCAGGGTTGCTGCCAAAATCGTATGCATGCAACCACAGCCCGTGGTCTGACAGTATCAAGATTTTGGTGGCAGTCGTGGCTTACAGCCCTCACCACACGTTCCTGCCTCTGTGCCACAGCACACTACCCACTTGGTAGTGCCAATAAATTACTTGCATAGCCACGCTATAAACCTGGTCAGAGAATCTTAAAAAGAAACTGCAAAGAAAAAGGGGCATGTGAAGGGTTTGATGATTTGAAAGATGGCTAGCTAGTTTTGTCTGAGGTTGTAGCTCTCTGAGATAAAGTTTGGCAGAAAAACTGGCTTGACATTTTTCACCTCTCCACTTTTCCCACCTTACAACTCTTCCGTACTCGTTCTGTGGTGCCCTGTCCCCTCGGTTGTGTCAGCACAGCCATTTATGCAGCCAAGCCTGCCGGATGGAGTGGAGGCTTTCTTAGTGCTCTGGAGGTACAAAAAAACAATAATGAAATGAGAGGGTTGACATTTGTTAATGGCTCCCCATTGGAACAAAAGATGTTGGTCTCTCCTGTCAAACACACAACAATTTGGGATCTTTTTCCTGTTGTTTTGGACTGTGCAGAGAAGAAGACCTACCTTGTGTCTGCTCCTGACCAGAGTCTCGGGATCCTGCCAGTCTGCTGGCAAACCTTCCCCTCCCATTTCTCACCCCTGCACAGCAGAAGCAGGGTGGCTTGCTGCTGTCATGGTACCGAGGGCCTGTATCCAGATTCCTAAACTGCAGTTGGGGCTTCAGTCACAGCAGAGCCAGCGCAATAGGTGAGGAGTGTGCTTCGTTAGTGTTTGTGAGTCAGGCATTGAGTATACCATGGACTTACTCAGTTAAAGCTTGGGTGTTTAGTTGGTGAGTGTCCTGCTTTGCTTCCATTGACTTGAGTGGGGCAGCTCCCACAGGCAGCGCTGGTACAGGTGAGGGTCCTACCCCTTGTGCCACCCACTGCTTGATTGAATTGCCTAGTTCAGTGTCTTGTTTTTCTCGCTTCAGCTTTCCGCCTCCAGTTTTATGCTTTCTCTGAAGGCAGTGCCGCAGTCTGCCCCACACATTTCCAGGTTTATTCCTGGTTGCAGTTGGTCTCACCAAGTAGGAAAGTATGAATTTGCAACCTTGTGGTTATTTTTATATAAGAATGTCTTAATACATGGTGGATGTTTGAGTCTAGCTTTCGATGTTTTTCAAACGGTGTCTGTATTTTGATTTTTAATTTGCCTCTGAGAAAGACTGTCTACAAACACTGGCCAAATCTGCCTATCTGGGACCTGGAAGGGGTCCCTGGAGAAAGCACTTCAAGTCATTTATTCAGCACTGGCTGCTTTTACATTTGGCTTGAAGTCTGACAACTTTCCACCAGACCTGCAGCATAGTAAAGCACATCCTCTCTATGACAGCAGTAGAGCCAAGGAACTAGCAGGTTGCAGGAGTGAATGCTATAAAACAGATGTTATTAGTGGGCTTCACCAAGGGTGGGAGGCTGAGTACAGTAGCCCTATTACAGCCTCCAAGGTGGGCCACAAGATTGCTGTCTTATGAGCAAGCTGTGCCTGCAGTATTTGGCTCAGCATCGCATCCTGAAAATTCCAGTGCTGAGAAGCACTTTTGCACTATGAGTAAACTGTAAGCTAGATTTGAAAGGAAAGATTTTGATTAAAATCAGCATTTCAGAGCCTTCAGCTGGCAGCTGGTGTGGTGTTAAGGATGGACATCGTTGGAGACTCCTGCGGTAAAGAGGCCCCATGTCTGAGTGTTTAAAACCAGGTTCCATCCAGTTGTGATGGTGGTTTTTAACAGTCAGAGGAAAAAAAATATTGCTGCATATTTACACATAGGGACAGATTCTGCTCCCATTAAAACCAATGGCAGAGTTCCCATTGATTTCCATGGGTGCCTGCCTCAAAATGTTTGAACAGTAAATATATTCTTCTGGGTGGGAAACCAGGATAGAAATCCCTCTCACAGCCTGCTCCCAGCACTGCAAATGTCAGGGTTTTTCAGTGCTAGGCTCAGAAACTCTACTTCTAATTTTAAAATCCTTTTAAACTTCAACCACCATATGTGGCCTTACTTCACAGCTGTCAATCAGAATCAACAGCCAGTATTATCTTAGCCTATATTTACCTCTATTCTCCCTGTATGTGGAATTATTTCATTTTTATAAATATCAAATATATCAGAGTAATTGAGAAATGTAATATTAGATACAAGCATTTGCTCCCCGAGTGCTTTTAATCAAATAATAAATCTTGATGTGCTTTAGTTTCGTTGACATTAGATGAGCTGATCTGGTATGGATTTTTTAGTGCTTATGCTCTATATGCATTTCCCAAAGTGTGTGCATGGCATGTATTTTTTGTCTCTCTCCCCACCTCTGTCTTGATTGAAAGCTTTAGAAGTTCATGGTCATTTGGGATTTTTAGGGATATAGCATACAGAATTTATAGAAAACAACTTATAAAAAACCCCTAGCTTCTCCTTAGAAATTTGAGACAAAAGCCTTTCTTTAACATCTCTGAAAGCTCCTTAATGCAGAGCATTCCCTCATAAACTGGTGGCTTTTTTTTAAAGCCGTAATGTATATATAGATTTCTGTTTCCAATAGTTTTCAGAGTTGTGTACAGTCAACTCAAATTATACAGAGCCAAAACTTCTGGCAAATTACTGTCAACCTGTATCAACATTTGCATCAATAACATTTGGTATCGCTTGATGGATGGTCTACATCCAAGCTTTGGAAATGGGTATGGCGTCTGTGTGTTCAGTGTGCTGTTAACTGTGCTGTCTACTGAAGGCTGCTCCTCTTTGGCAGTCAGTGCTTCCTAAGGATATGATTGCATGATGGACAACCTGCATACCCCAAACTTCTTGGTCCGAGTGAACTATAGATTTCTTCTGTGTTCTGAAATGTGCAGTAAGAGGGCACAATGACTGTCCAGAAAGGAGGGAGAAACAGATGAGCAATGGTCTTTAATTACCAAGGTAATCAGAGGAAGGAGAGAGGGAGGGAGGGAGGAAGGAAGGAATAAAAAAGGAGGAAAAAAGAGAGGAAGAATCAGAAAAATAAAAGGGAAGTACAAAAAGCTAGTAAACAGTTCAGTTTGTGTACTTATGCTTCTAATACCATTCAGGTATCAACCCGTTCTTAAGCCACACACAGCTGATAGCAAATTGCACCACCTTGGAAATGTTAACCTTGGAAATATTTTCAAAAATGCTCCTCACTTTTTTTTTTGGTGCTAATGGAATATTAAACAAAGTTTGGAGCCTGTGCAGGCATTCTTAAGCAGCCTATGCCCAATACTTGTAGAGCAAAATCAGTCAAACACCTACATAGAGCCAAGAGTTTGCAAGCCTTTCCTGGTTCACTGCAATGAATTTGGCTACTAGATCTTATGTCTGATGGAGCCACTCTGATAAAGTAACAGGATTGTTGGGGTGACCTGCATTTACATGTTGTTCTTCTCTTGTGAGAGAGGAGTGTCACTTATGCTGAAAGATAATAGATCTTATGGAAACCTCCCAAAAG
>NW_008824864.1:2674008-2681739 GCF_000699105.1 Pygoscelis adeliae | reverse complement strand
ATATCACAGCAGAGGAGCAGAGGCTCATTGCCCACTGCATCTTCTAGGTCAGCTTTTACCCACGTTGGGATAGCTGGGTTGTGTGCGAGGATGATCGCAGCCAAAATGGAGACAGAGAAACCCCTGTTTCTCTGAGCTTTCGGTGTCCCAAAGGGGAGAAGATTCCCCCCTGTGGGTGCTCACGCACTCATGCCCTACTCATTCACGAGAGAGAGTCCAGTGAGCATAGCCCCCGCTTGCTTTCTCAACACAGACGCGAAGGAAAGCTTGTCATGAGTTTCCCTGCAACTCCAGTGCTTTTACGATGAAACGGTGAAGTAAAGAAAGAATTCACTTAATTTACAATGCATAAGCAATGATCTACTAAATATACACTTTGTGTTACAGATGGCCCCTTTTACAATTCAGCTTGAGAGCAGTGTCTTCAAATGTTTTTGAATATTTTGCAGAGTCACATTCAAATTTTCTTCCGTCAGTAACTGTGCATGCTGTCAGTAAAAATAACAAGATAACCTAGAAGGAAGAAAAGCTCACATTTATTTCCTTACTTTGGCACAAATTACTCACTAGTCAGAATTTTTGAATCTCTTCACCTTTCTGAGGTAAATAAATTGAGTGCCATGCGTCTTAATATGTATGGGTCTTTCATATAAGATGTTAAAAACTGCATTGTGTAGATAATAGGTCCATTGATGAGGGACCAGACTTGGAATTGGCTGAGCTGGGTTCTCTTGTAGGTTCTCTCTCTGAGTGGCTGTGTGGGGTTAAGAAAGTTGCAGAGCCTTGGAGCCCCCATTTGTGACAGCCTCTCTCCCAGTAAAGCACTTGAGGGTGTAGAGGTAAAAGTCACCACATATGGAGGGCATCAATGACTGAGTGACCTATCCTCCTATATCACTGTACAGGAAAATTTTGGGGTTTTTTTTTGTTTCTACTTTTCTTTTTTTTTTTTCTCCCCCCCCGACTCTCCTTTCCTCTGCTGTGCAGTTGCTGCTGACGTTGAACGCACAAGTGTTTTTCAATGGTGTGTCATCAGTGTACTGGTTTATAAGCGTACTGTACTAATTTCCTAGTGTCCTTGTTACTGTGGGTGGTGGTTCCTTGGTGTGAGATCCACTGAGATGACAATCAGTACACCAGTATGAAGCATTCTGTTGCTGTTTTGTTATGGTTGACATTTTGATAGCTAAAAAAAAAAAGGTATGTGTGTGTTAAGCTATACAAATAATGTTTATTTTATGGTTTGCTGTGATTCTGCAAATGTGATCCAGTTTTAGGACTGCCTGAAATGTTTTACTTCTAACTTCTTTTTATCAAATTCTGGCTTTTTTAAAGTGAAAAAGATTGTTTTGAAATAAAACTTTGAAATGTTTCAATTAGTGTCAGTGCAAAACATTTCAGCTTTCCTATATTTTAATCTTTTTTAGTCAAAAGTATTTGTGAAATTCAGCAAACTTCATGAATGGTTTCAGCCTTCCCAGAACTACATAGTTCTGTGAATAAGCTATTTGCCAAAAAGCAAAGAAATCAATCTACTCGGTTGTATTTATAAACAAAAACTTTAAGAATTCATCATTATTTTACAAAGCTTATTTTACAGACCTGTCTCTTACTGAATAAATTGGATTAATTTTCAATCTTGTAGTGTGTCTGTTCAAAATAACAAAACCAAAAATCCTGAATGTTTCTCATAGTTTTGAATTTGTTTTCAGCTGTGGTAATGACATGTCATGCTATTTGTTTTCTGAGTTGATGTGGACATTTTCTACGCTTCTGTACGGTCCTTCCTAAGTGAGAGGTCTTTAGACTTATACAACATAGGTTCAGGTTTTGCTTCCCTGTTTTCTCTTTCTCAAGCGTTTAACTTCCCTGACTGTGCCCACAAAATGGCGACAATGCTGCAAGGTCACCAGGGAACACTAAAAAATCTCCTAGGGAGAGGCAATTGGATTAATGCTATGGATTAAAATGTATTTGTGCTTGACTGATTTTCCAATATCTTCATTAACACTGGTGTTGATAACATGGCTTTTAATAGCTTTAATAACCACAAATGCAGCGTGGAATGAAGCAAATAGGTCATTAATCCCTTAAAAGTAAAATTTAATGCAATGCTTCATGACAGGAAGTGAACAGGATAATAAAACCTTTACTGTTTTAAGCCACACTTAATATTTTTACGGCACAGTTGGCTTGACAAAATACTCTTTGTGAGTCATCACTTCAAAGCAAGGTCCTGGGGACCAATTAAAGTTGTGTCTGCAACCCTCATGCATAACTGCATGTAAGCGTGAGGTATTTCAAAATATCTCTTTCAAGTAATAAGAGTTGTATGAAGATGATGTAAAAGGGAACTTTTGCTTCAAGCCTTTTAATTTAATATGCCCATGTGTGGAGACACACTTGGGGAATGAGAAATTGATTTTTGTTCTTTGCATAGATCCTACAGTAATTTGCACTGTCAAGATTTGGTCCATGGAATTTGTCTTCCAAAAATTATATCCTTGACAAACAAACAGTAGCAAGAGAGATTGTCCTTGATTTCAAGCTTTATCTTGAAAGAGACCAAAATGCCCCTGTTATGGCTGATTAAAAAATGAGAAACATAAAAGTAATTGCTTTGCATCCAGTTTGCACTTTCTGGGCCAACAGAACCGAATGGATTAAGGACAAATATGAGGAGTGGAGAATTTTCTATTCTAATTTAATCTATGCCAATAACCTGCTGTTTGACCAGGCAAGGTGCTTAACCTCCCTTTGGTTGATTTCCACTTTGAATGAGTTGGAAATATGTCTGTGTTGTTCTGGGATTGCTGATATTACCACATACCTAATGTGGATGTTCTCATCTGAATGGCACAGCGAGCATTTTTGAGTGAATTTTGTAGGTTTTTGGAGAATCAGCTTGGGTAGAAACTCCTTATAAGTAACATGATGACTTTCATAATGGAACAAGTTACATCCACATTTTTTGTTGCTTGAGGATCATCTGGATGGAATCCCATTCATTACTCTGCAAACAGTGGGCATATAATGATAATCTGTCATTGGAGGAATGAGAAAGCAAATCTATTATTTTCATGTAAGTAGAGAATAAACATTAGATGAGCTGTGTTTTCTTGCAGAGACCATGTGGTCATGGAAAAATCACTCTCTGCTATACTAGGATTTAATGTTTTCATTGTGCCTATTCTGCAAATAAAATAGCAAGAGATAATCTGTTCTTGAATGGGCTTATAATAAAATATTGTTATTGTAACAAATATTGCTGAGAGAAAAAAATAGGGGACAACAGGCAGAAAGTGACATAATGGATCAGAGGAGACAACAAAATCTATATTTCCTGGGTCCTAGTCTAGAACTGTGTTTGCAGGACTGTAATATCACAGGTACTATTTTTAGTTTTAAAAAAATTCTACAGTATCAGAAAAAAAAAAATCAAAACTGAACTATTGAATTGTTTCAAGATCCAGCCACTTTTCCCCACCAGATAATAATTTCTCAGCCACTGACATCTCTTCCTTTTTCTTTCAGAATTTCCTTGGATTTTGATTGTGCAGTTTGTTTGTTAGTTGAGTTGGTGAATCAGGACTGAAGAACTGACTTACTGCTGTAACAGACCATAGGATTTTTATGTGTTAGTATTCTGACAAGTTCGTAAGAAATGTGCTGTGGAGAAGGAATAGAGGTGCAAAGAAGAGGTACTTACATGAGTGGTAGAAATTTGAAATGCAGATGCAAATGGCAGAGTTCACATGAGAATCTTTAGATTTCTGTTTTCTATCTAGGAAGCGTTTTTGCAAGAGTGTTTCTATGAACAACCAACTTTATTTTTCTCACCTTTCTCCTCCTCACACTTCCTGATTATCTGTCCCTTCTGTCTCTTCATCCTGTATCTCTGCATAATGCCCTAGAAACATCTCGGGAGCTTGAAAGTAGACAGCTTTGGTTTAGCAATGGCTCATGTGCAGATTTCTGAATCCAGGGAGGTTCAACCCGTGGGAAAGTTTCAAGTCCCATCTTAAGACCAAGTTCCAAGTATTGTTAAATGGCTGAGGTTAGAAATAGTGGGGAAAGAATAAATAGATGCAGAGCTGCAAGTCAAATCTTTACACCCTTTCTTTTCCCTCTCCCCACAACCTTGCCTCATGCACTGTTGTTATATGAGTCAGTCTGTTTCTCCCTCTGCAACCCCCCTCTAAGTGGGAAAGTGGATCTATAAAAACTAATAGAAACGAGAGGAAAAAAAAAACCCCAACCAACTCTTGATCTTCAGACTCGGAGACTTTGACTGAGAGCCAAATATTTCAAACAGCAGCCCTTTCATAACCGGGAGGGCTAGCGCTAGATCTGTTGGGTATGCAGTGTGACCACATAACGCTCAGCACATGTCAACATAACTGATAACCAAATTGTACCTCTCAACCTCCCATACAGCGTAACTTTGGCAGGCTGCCAGTCTCTCAGTCCTAATTAACACGCTGCCATGCTATGACTGGAAGGTTAAAGCCACAGCTTTATTTACTGCACAATTAACGGGTAAACATGACTTAATCATAACTTAAACATTCAGCATTTATGAGAAAATTTCAAAATCCTTTTAGGAGCCCTTTTGACCTCAAGTTTCCAAGCAGACCTCTTGTAATGTGGAATTAACAGCCTGTTCCACCAAGGGACATCAGGGCTCTCTGTGACACTATAGATTTCCATCCCTGAAAAAATTAAAAACAACATCAACTTAATAGACATTCTTCTGTGTGGGTCTGAGTAGTCATAGTCGTATCCCAGTGGCAGTATTCTTCTGGGCTAAATCTGCATCTGACGGCATCAGAGCGCTGACCTCAGCAAGGATCCCCAAATAACAGGAGATCTCTTTATTGTTCTTGGATCTCAGTAACTCTACTGTGGCCCATGCTGACCCCTCAGCTTTGATCGAAATGCAGCAGCTTAGTCCTGGTCCTGCAGAGACCTGGGCATGTGCTTGACTTTACGTCTTGTGAACAAGCATGTTAACTTTAATAAACTAACCACTCATAAAGTTTGGCATCCATATACTGTTTGTTTATCATGTTTGGAGTTTTAGATGGTATCTGGCTTACTCAGTTTTAGGTTTTAAGTACTGTAGAAACCCACCAATATAAAGTGACTTCAGCAGCAAATTTCTTTTTGGTTAAGAGAACTGGTGCTTCAGTACCCAATTTATGGTTTGTCTCACACCCAAACAGACATGTAATCCTTTCAAGTAGACTAGATATTATACCAGGGGTGGGGAGAAATCTTAGTCTCTGTGGAACCACCACAGTACAAAGGGGATTGTGTTGTAGCATGGTGGCCCACCAGCAGCACCTGTTCCATGCTGGACCATTCACATGCTTAGAGTTAAGCAGCCATTCCTCATCTCCAGAATGAAGTAATTTACATATCACTAGGTGTACATGCACCCCATTTGATAACACCCCACCACCATCACCACTAGATGTACAGCCATCTTGCTGGTATGTGCATAGAAATATATCCCTAAAAAGGATGGGATGGAAAAAAGTTTTCCTCTTCTGAAAGCAGAATGACTTGTAAATAAGTACTATCTACTGAAATTTATTACTTTTCAATATTGTGCAGAGAAACTCAAGGCAATAGTCCACCATGAAGAATACTAACCCTCTTCCACCTGAACTCCTGATTTTCTAATATCACCTTTGTTACCAGCACACTGTTTCTGCCATTGCAGTAAATGCTGAGCTGGCAGTTTTACCTCTCCTGCGCCTGATTCAGGCTGCAGTGCGGAGAATCTTTGGCAGGAAAGGAGGTGAAGTAAAGAAGGAAGTTGCTGATATCAACTGGAGTGGGTCAATAAAGAATTTTAAACACCCATTTAGATATATTACTGTATTTTACAACCCATAAATTGTGATACAGAATAAAACTGATCAAGAGAAAAGAAAATTGTTCCTATTTTGTTGCTGGAAAATGCTACTTATTAGAAGTCTTGGTGCTGTTGCTAATACCTGATCTTTTCATAGTCATATGTATTTATCCTAGGTACCAAAAATGCCACATCTTCTACCATGTAAGATTTATGTAAGGACATGTGAGAAGATGATGAACAGAAGCTGGTGCTTCCAGTGCAGTGTGAGGGGAGAGAGAAGAGTACGGTTGATTGTGAACTGTCAGGAAGATCCCCAGCTGTGCAGTTTAGGTAGGCGGAGTTGAGCAAAGTGGTCTCTGCAGGTAGGGTGCATTCCTTCCCCATCCCCCTCCCTGATCCTTTGAGCTTCTCCCAACCCTTTAAGAGGTGTTTCCTCTTCTAATTCAGACCATGGTAGAGGCAGATACAGAGTGGGAGGAACTGCAGAATAAAGGAAGCTTTGTGGATCCGGGACTGGCCAATTCATTGGCAAAATTCCTATGGCCTCCTACTCACTGCTCAGGCCGCTACCCATGGTGTGTTTGCCACCTGTTTGGGTGTGCCCTGTGACTGCAAGAAGGTAACCATTGTGCATTACACCGCTTCAGATCTGCATTCAGCTAGTGATGTGAGACTGTCTTGTAGGGATGAGATTCAATGAAGAATTAGGAGTCTAATCTTCTATTTTCAGCCCTGCCATTGACTTGCTTGCACTGAGAGGGAAACCAGTTACTCTGACTTCCATGCTCCTCAGCTTTCCTGTCTGTACAATGGAGCTAGTGGTGCTTATCAAGAAAACATGAGTGACTTGTAGTCTTCGTTGTGTTTGGAGCAAGCTTTAGTTTCTTGGATTCGAGGTCCCACTGGAAGTGTCAAGTAGTATTAATGTAAAGAGAATATGGTGGTTTTTTGCTTCCTGTTAATGTGTTATTCACTTCTTGGCTTCAGGAATAATGTGCACATCCTCATGTGTGTCTGTGCCAACACTCAATATTGTGTGTGCCAAGATACGTTATAGTGTCTGTATTTACTATGTACAGCCTACATACCGCTTTTGTGAGTAAGTATGGCAGCAATGCAGTAGGGGAAGGGGGAGAGTATCTGTGTGTCTGTATGTAAGATCATATATTTGTACAAAGTGTGTGTCTGGGCTTCAGAGACTGAGGGGAGTCTGTGGTTCAGACAGTCTGCCTGTTTTTTCTTTTTTTATTCTGAAGGCAGCAAAATATGTTGATATGGATTTTTTTACAGGACCTTTTTGTGTTTTGAGTTAATACATTTCCCTCACATCAGATCTTGCCAAACATCATTTACTTACTATTACTGTGAAAGCAGGTTACCCAAAGGCAGCACCATTCCCCATTGTTTTACCTGGACTTGTGCAAAGCATTTGACACTGTCCCACATGACATCCTTGTCTCTAAATTGGAGAGACATGGATTTGATGAATGGATCACTCAGTGGATAAGGAATTGCCTGGATGGTCACACTCAAAGAGTTGCGGTCAACGGCTCGATGTCCAAGTGGAGACCAGTGACGAGTGGTGTTCCTCAGGGGTCAGTATTGGGACTGGAGCTAATCTTTGTTGACAACAGGGACAGTGGGATTGAGTGCACCCTCAGCAAGTATGCCAATGACACCAAGCTGTGTGGTGTGGTTGACATGCTGGAGAGAAGGGATGCCATTCAAAGACACCTTGACAGGCTTGAGAGGTGGGCCCATGTGAACCTCATGAAGTTCAACAAGGACAAGTACAAGGTCCTGCACATGGGTCAGGGCAATCCCAAGCACAAATACAGGCTGGGCAGAGAATGGATTGAGAGCAG
>NW_008824864.1:2659453-2673907 GCF_000699105.1 Pygoscelis adeliae | reverse complement strand
GTGAGACCCCACCTGGAGTACTGCGTCCAGTTCTGGGGCCCCCAACATAAGAAGGACATGGACCTGTTGGAGCAAGTCCAGGGGAGGGCCACAAAGATGATCAGAGGGCTGGAGCACCTCCCCTATGAAGACAGGCTGAGAGAGTTGGGCTTGTTCAGCCTGGAGAAGAGAAGGTTCCGGGGAGACCTTATAGCAGCCTATCAGTACCTGAAGGGTGCCTACAGAAAAGCTGGAGAGGGACTTTTTACAAGGGCATGTAGTGATAGAACAAGGGGTAATGGCTTTAAACTGAAAGAGGGTAGATTCAGATCAGATAGAAGGAAGAAATTCTTCACTCTGAGGGTGGTGAGGCACTGGAACAGGTTGCCCAGAGAAGTTGTGGATGGCCCATCCCTGGAAGTGTTCAAGGCCAGGTTGGATGGAGCTTTGAGCAACCTGGTCTAGTGGAAGGTGTCCCTGCCCATGGCAGGGGGGGGGGAAATAGATAATCTTTAAGGTCCCTTCCAACCCAAACCATTCTATGATTCTATGATTTTCTCTTCTTCCAACCTGCTCAGAGACATGCCATACTAAGACTCCTAGTTAAAAACAACAGAGTATCAGCATGAGTAGAAAAGTTGAGCAAAAATGCCTGTGCTTATGCTGCATGTGTGCTTAAGTATTTAGCTGAACTAGTGCCAAGGTTGTGAGTTTATACAGCAGAAATACTGCCACTGATGTGCTCTGTGTACCTGTGACCCAGTAACTTCATTTGTGAATTGTGCCCAGTGTGATATTTCCGTTCAATATTCCTACTGGTAAAATGAGGCTTTAATCAGGGTGCATATGAGAGAAGGAGAGAAGCTTCATACAGACTAGTCTACAATGAATTACAGAATTTTCATTCATGAGAATAATATTTGTGATTTTTTTCTCCCAGGAATGAAATGCCTGAGGTAAGAAAGTACAATACAAAGGAAGTGAACTCTTCCTGACAGCTGGAGGTTGCAACCTCTTCATTTTTTTTTTTCCCCCTCTTTTCTTCTTTTTTTTGTTGTTACCAACTAGCAAGATTTCTCAGTGGAAATAAGCTATTTAGTCTATGTATAGATCGTTCATCAGGGGGATTGAAATACATTCTTCACAAGCATGCTGAACATACCCATCCATTAATAACAAAATTTTTAGTCATGAATAAAACAAAGGATATTACATATTGCCAGTAGGGAAATTGATTTATCTTGCTTTCCTTGGTTGTCTGCATTAAGAAATGTCACACATATTCAAAGTGTTTTGCATAGCTAGTGTCTTGTGTTTTGCCATACCAAAATCTCTGCTACACTACATTTTGGCATCTTTTTCTTGACCTCATGTCAGCAAAGAAACAACTACTTTCAATGAAGCATGTTTAGCCAATTAACTTATATACTTCATAAATATGTATACATACATATAAATATATATATAGTTATGCATGTGTTCAGATATTTGGATGAATTAGACCAAAAAACTTATTTGCTTCTCCAAAAAGGGCCACACTGAAGTGTGTATACACTGACTTTGTATACAATCTTCAAGGATGACACATGGGAAGACTTGCTGCTCTGAGAGTAGGACTTCAGAGAACTTGCACTACTGGACCTTATCTTTTCCCATTGAAATCAGTGGCTTTAAGATAATTACAACTAGATTTATGGACTTACAAGACAGCTCGCAGACTGGTGTAGCCAAAGCACAGCCCCTACCAGTGGAATTCAGTTTGCCTAGGTCCACAAGGCTGGTTGGCACACTCTCAGGTAAGTTTAACTCAATTGGTTAAAAACAAATATGCAGTCCATGATATAGCCACAGAGGCAGGATAGAAGGCATGTTATGCTAATAGAAACTTTTAAAACTGCCTTTCAGAGCTGTGTGAACATATCCAGTGAGCATCGTTAGGCTAATGGTGATGATTCCACTCTAAGTATTTATAAATTTTCAAACTACATCTTGAAAGATAGAAAGTACTTAAGTTACATCCTGAAAATTAAATTTAAAAGACTTATGACACTAAGTTTGTTAATGTCCAGATTTGGCTTGAGGTTTTTGTGTTTGTTTGTTTGTTGTTGTTTTTTTTCCTAAACTTATTGAGATCAATGATACATACAAGCAAAATTTGGAAATTCCTTACTGTGGCTAATTTTGAGTTCCTTGAGTAGAAAATGTCTGATCAGAACATACATGGAAATTTTTTGTGTGGCTTTTTTTGTTTTCAGTGCTAACATAAATAAACTGTTTAACTGATTTTGTATAAACTTTCCAAAAAAAATCTCAAGCATGGAAAATTTCAGCCCAAAATGGAGTTTATTTGAGAAAATTACAAGCAACAGAAAAAGAGGGTTAGAATGGAAATCTGAACTCCTCATTAACTAGACTTAAGCGCCAACTTAAATGCCATGGTTTTTTTCTGTTAATATTTGGTTTAAAGTTACATACAGGTTTGGAAGAGCTTAGCTCTTTTTAACCCCTTTTTTATTGCTGTCATTGACTTAGTTTTGTTTCAAAGTGATGGCATGGGTTCAGCACTCAATAGCTATCTTCACCACAGCAGGAGACATACTTTTTAACTTTTTCTTTCAGATCATCGCTTGAGACCATGTTCACATAGCCTTAAATTCCACCTAAATCCCTCTCCCTGGTATTTACTATTGGCTGGCTCTAAATATTTAGTGGCACAAGCCAGTGGGGATCATTAGGCTAAGGCGGGCCTTAGGCTGTCGGATTATGGCTTCTGGTTTCCATTACAGATCTGTGGCAATGCGAGGAGAAGACAGGAGGTCTACCTAACACAGCGAAAAGGTATGCATAAAACTCAGTAAAATACAATGCAGCCGAAACAATGGCGTACTGTGTTTTTAATCCTTAGCTGGGGCAGAAACCTGCACAGTTTCATCTCTGAAAATGATGGCACGTGATGTTTTGAGCACGTCATACTTTTCGTCTGGAAATCTCAGCACCTTTAGGAAACAAGGAGATGGATACTATTTGACTGCTTTTACTCTTGGTCTAACTAAATATGGAGATTGCTGCGGTCTAATGGATAGGACCTGCATCTAACTCCTTAGCAAGCAGCTAACTCCGTTCCTGGCTCTGCTGCAAATTCCCTACGTAACCTCTGGCAAACTTTCTCTTCCTCTGTTCCTTCCTTTGGAAAATTCCTCTGAATTCAGGGGGGCATTTTGTTGGGGGAATGCAGGATGAGGAGTCGCTTTACCAGATTTGGAGTCTCTTTTGCTTCTTGAAGGTTAGCCAATTCAGTTCTGAGACCAACAATGAATGTCTCCATTGCAGTTCTTAAGAGAATTGTCTCTTTTCCAGTGATGTACATTTTGTTTACATTTTATGCTTTCTACTTTTAAAATCCTTCCTTGTCTGTCTTTGTTCCCAACTTTTTAGTCCAAAAGATCTTTATTAGATATACAGAAGAAGGGATCCAAATATGTATTAAAAGCAATTATAAGAACTCTTAATTTTAAAAGTGCCTATTGCAAATATTCAGACAACATTCAAGTGATCAGTGTTACTGCACTGAGTGTGGGAGTGCGCACTTCTCTTATTTTTAAGTTATGAAAATGATTAACTTTTCTGTAACTGTGAGGAAGCAACTGACAACCCAGGCTCTTGGAAGAGCAGGGCTACAACTCTGGTACTGCAGCTCTGAAACAGAGGTCCCTGACACTTAAAAGAAGACAATTAAAAGAAGACTGCTGTCAAGCACTGACAGTCTGAAGAAACATGCGTGCAAACTAAATGGCAAGGTGCCTACACATTAAGGCCGTAATCAAGCAGCCTAAATCCCATGAGTGCCTGTGCCCACTTTTTTCTATTGGCTGTTTTTCAATGTCTCCATCCTTAGCTTACTTCAGTCCTCTGAACCATACTTCAGAGGCCTTCAGAGGTGCTTGGCTTTCTCCACTAAGCATAGGGACTTAAGAAGGTTATAGACCATCTGAATGTGGTCCTCAGGGCCTAGTCATGTTCTCACTAAATGATACCAAATCCTTCACTGTCATCACTGAAAGCTGAAGTGGACTCTGGTCTGTCCATAGCAACAGTTATTATTAGTTAAAATTTACAAAACCATAAGCTATTGATTGACATTTCTGATAAATTCAGATTCTTTAGACAGACAACTCCACCACTGGTTAAACATATTTCTAGATTTCTGAAAATGCTCTGAAAATTTCAGCCATTTCTTCAATAGCATACCTCTCTTCAAGGAGATCTACTTATGCAGAAATCTTGAAAGTGTTGTAACAAGCTGCATTTTGCTGTTTCCATTTTTCAGTAACATGGACAAAAATACAATCTAATGAGCAAAACATTTATTTTGGTACAGGATTCTTCCTGCTGCTTAATGCTCTTTCCTTCTGCTTTTTTCTAGAGTACACGGTTTTTCACATTGGCAGGATGTGTGTGGTCATGAGCTGAATATATATTTAATCTTAAATTCGGTAGCAAGCACTAAGTTATTGAACAACAACGCCTGCATGAAGACAAAATTATGTCAGCCCAGTAGGGACTTATGATAAGGTAGTTACTGACTTTCTTGAGTAGACTGGGGCCTGCTTTCAAATAAATAGGGTCCAGCATTTTCTGAAGTAGCAATACTTTTGTTATGAACACTTAGTTTGTACAGAATCTACAACTCAGACTGCAGCCTCTCTTGTGAAGCCGATGCAAAAACCCCATAATTAAAATACATATCTGATATATTTTTTTCCAAGTAATAGTAACTGCTTGAGCATGCTCAGTGCTGTCACAGCATGTCATGATGGTTAAAGTAACCTGTATTAGGAAATGAAGTGGCAATTCAGTGCTGCGAGACTTGTGCTGATTATGGCTGACCTGGAATAAAAATAAAGATACAAGCTCAGTCTAACCATTTAATGCTTAGACACTTATTTGGACAATAGCAACTCCCTTCCTGATGCTGATACAAACCTTATGTTCCTTTTTTCCCTGCAGGAAGCCCTCAGGCTAACGTTTGTTAGCAGGGAGCTGTTTGCAACTGGGAGAAATGCCGTGTGTGTGGCTACTCTCAGAAATGCTCACAAATTCCAGCTAGCACAATATCGTTCTGTGACTGGCACTATATAACATCTACATTTGAGATATTTCCGTGCTCTGACCAGAAAAATCCCTCCCAACTGAATCCAACTCTTGATCTTCATGGAAGGGCCCCTCACAAAGGTACTCCATCCACTTTGAGGTCCACCTGACACACAGCTTCTTTGGTGCTGATTTATGCAACCTGATATGGTTACTCCACTGTGGATATTTCCTTCCGGTGATGAAAATAGCTCAGAGTGGCAGAAAGCTGCTCTTCTTTCTCACAATTTCTTCCTTTTTGCCCCCTAGGAGATGCTGATGTTGTCTGTCAGCTTGGAGCTTCATCCACCCATCAGTTAGTTACCAGTCCTGCTGCTACTTCAGCCTCATGTAGATGGTGAGCCCTTGTGTCACAGTGACTGAAAGGCAGAAAGGAAAGAGGTGACCTTGCAGGAGCTCAGGAATGAGGTGGGATCTGGCAATGAAACTCTATGGGTGGTTTCAAGTTTGTAAGCTGGGGCTGGCCTCTGTGCTGTAGGTCAAGGAGCAGGGAATGGCTCAATGTCTCTTCTTTTTCTCCTTGTCATTCGTAGCCCTCTACTCCAAACCTATGGTGCCCTGAGAGGCAGAGAAGTTGAGCCTACTGCTTTTGCAAATAGTGGTGTCCTCCCGCATGAATACTCCCGAGTTTTGGCTTGGGAGGGTGGGAAGCTGTGGTGAAAGTGCTTTGACCTTCACAAGCTTTTAGCAACACAGTTTTTGCTCATTCCTTCATTGCCCTCAATCTTTCCCAGATGAGTGGACATGCCCCAAGACACAATTAGAGATGATCTGCAGAGAAGGAACACAGTCAAACAGAAAGAATATTCACGAAAAGTAACCAAGCTCTTAGGCTTATTAAATTATATCTTCCATTTCTTAAAAGGGACCAGATTTTTAAAAGCTTTTAGATGATTAAAAATCTAGTCATTTAAAAATCCTGATGGGTGTCTGCCTGCTTATTCAGGTGCTTAATTACTTTTTAAAATCTGGTCATCAGAGCTTTCTTTCCACACAGATTTAGGGGCAATTTTTCCTGTGTTGGAACTGTCACCGGCCATTGTTTTGCTGTCACCTGTAAGAGAAGGATATGTCTGCTGTTCATAACTGCCAGATAATCTTTCAGAAAGCAAAAGTAAAGATGTAATGATACATGGTTAAAACATGGCTACAATATTGCTGTTATTTTGGGTGACCAAATGCCTGAAACCAAAATGTAAGATGCCTGTTTTTTCCTAGTGACGCTCTGCAGCTGATACTCCATTGGTGTAGGAATGAAGCCAAGTAATATGACAAGTGAAACATTGTGGTTCTGGGAATTTCTAGCAGGCTTATGGCTCACATGTGTATTTCATGTGAAAGCATGTCATGTGCCTGTCCTGGCTGATCTTGTATACAGCTGTTGAGCAAAAGTATGTGGAAGAAAGCTTGCATGCAAATCTCTCTTCTATGTGTGCCAAATAGAGGTGTTTTCTTTTCAGTCCAGGAGATGTTAATTATTGGGGCTGGGCAAGGAAGTACTTTCAGCAAAGGACTTTCGCTCTGAGGAATGGCAGGTTTTCCCACTTTGAAAAATCAATTTTTAATATGTCTTTCGGTTCTAGAGTTTATAGGGCAATTTGTAGTGTATATTATTACTAATTATTATTCAGTGTGGCCTGAACCCTTGAACTCTTAATAGTGAAAGCATGAATCCTGTCAGAGGGAATAAAGAGCTAGACTTGTAATGAGGTAGTTTATAGTTCAAGATTTTTGCTGATCATGCAAAAATGGTCAAAAAAAGATGGGAATAAGACACTCTCAAAATAGGGATCATGCTTTTTCTTTGAGCTTCTGCAAACGTCAGCAAGTACATGGAGATTGGAACTATTGCTGGTCCATGACTGCTTGATTTTAGGGAGAGCAGGTGATGTTTTGAAACCCCTTCAAAAACATTTGTGATTACACTGGCTTCAAATGGTGACAAAAGTGTTGAGAAGCTGTTTTTATGGGAAGTTTGAGGAGGGAACTCAGAAATAATGGATAGGGAAGAACATACCAGTGGATTTGATAGTTTGGTGACCTTTCTTAAACAATAAATAATCCGTCCTAATAATTTTGAGCTGTTATCCTAGTTAAAAACCAAAGGGATTCTTCCTTGATCAGTTGAACATTGAGAAGCCTTGGTTTCTTATATTAAATTCTTCCATGACTTCTCACCTGCAAGGTTTTCCTGTTTTTTGAATTCAAGAGATAGATAAGCATCATTCAAGAGTGGCTCAGCTGTGCTGATCAGGGAGATGGATTAAGATTATGTTTCTCTTAACCAACAAATGTGACAGTCTGTTTTTATATGGAGTCAATTTTAAGAAGTCTTACTTAAGAAAACAGAAAGAAGAACTGAAGAGAAGTTTAGTCCGTGACATTTCTTTCCTTCTCCCCCTAAATTTATACTATATAAATACTCCCTGAAATCATTGCTTGGAGTGACCTCGAAAGGGTTCTCAACCTTTGATGAATTGCTTTCAGGGTTTATTTCTGAGGAGTTCGCACAATTAAAGAAAAAAGATATTCCTAGGGGATTCCCTAGGAAGATCTGTCTGTCTTGTTACGGGATACGTTTCTTGTACTGTCACAAGATGAAATGAGGGGCTCCCCTGACAAATATAAAAGTTATGTGACAACCCATCTATTTTTAGATGATTTAAATCAGTGAAGAGGGAAAAACATTTGTTTCCAAGACTGTAATTTTCCAGATGACACCATTTTATTGCACGGTGCCATACCATGAGAAAGAGCATTCTTGTGGCTTTTGAACTGGAAATCCTGTAGGAATGCTATTTCTGGCATTTATTTGCTGTGAAGCCAGGCACACATGGAGAGCAGACAGACTGACCAGATACAGTTTGTGGTATTAAGGCATTCAGAAAAGTCCCTGCTGCACAGCCCTTTTCCAGTATATGAAGTGTTGAGTGAAGTTGAAAAATTATCAATGAAGATCAAATCTGAAAGCCATGATCTGATCAGACAGCCAGACTTTCATGCTATTAATGTATTCCTTCCTCTTACAAAAATGCTATTTTGAAAATTCAGCTTTTCTGTCTTCATATGTTGATGCTTATAAAATAATTCTTGGTAATGAACAAGATTTTGATACAAAGTGGGAGTGAGGGTTGAATGCACACTTCAATGAAAAACCAAATGCGGTCACTCCAGTTTAACTGGGAAGGTAATTTTTTATTTACCTGAGTACCGCATGTGAGCATGCAAAAAAAGATTGATTGAAGAATGAACACAAGAGTAGGCAGCTTAGGCCCATGCTTTGGTAACCTTCCGAAGTGGGCAGTCATAGTGAATTCAGTATGACTACCCATGCAAGAAGAGTTTTTGCATGGGTAAGTCCTTATGGGAGGTAGCCCTCTATAGCTTAAGACTTTGTATCTTCAGATACTTTCTGTATTCAGTTAAATACAGTAGGCTAGATTTTTCCTTTTTTAAAAAAAAAAGTAGTATGCTCTGAAATTTTTCTTGAATATAGTTGTGTCTCTCCACAACCTCTCTCACAGGAACAGCTCTAAAATGATAGTCTGCCTGAACGGAGCAAAAACCCTAATAAATATGGTGCATTCCTCTTTAAAAAGTATATTTATTTAGTAAGTTTAGAAACCACTCTGAGGTTAGGTTACAGCTATTGGGATTAGAGGGCGTCTCGTGGGCAGTTCAGACATCAAGCTATAGGTCCGTGGAGTGAAGCTGAGCTGTTTCTAGCCTGATGTCTGAATTATGAATTAGGTTCATTCTAATTCCAATGGGGTAAACCTCAGAGCAGTTTATATACTTATGGCTAAGTGCTCCTAAAATACAGGCTATTTATTTAAAACATACATGTAAAATGTAATATCTAAAAAAGATGTCCGGCCTAGCGATGCTGGAGCACAGCAACCCAGCTAAATAAAATTTGAATTCCAACTTTGGAGCCCTACAGAAGGGGATGGCACAGCTGGCTTTATGCCACACGCTGATACTCCCAAGTTAGGCCAGACCCCCACTTGGCTCATGGTGAGCTGGAACAGCCACAAGACTAAATTAATTTGCCTCAGCCCAAGGCACTTGCCTAATCCTCAGCCATGCCTGTCATGCCAAGGCTGGGAGAGCCTTGGGTCATTATGCCCTCCCTTGGCCATTCAGGAAAGTTCCTTAGGCCAAGAATACTCTGCAGGGTTGGCTCCTCTCGCTTTCTGTCGCTGGAGTTGTGCAAAGAAGCCTGAATCTACTTTTTAGTCTAGTTGGATATTTGGAGAGTAGAATGGAGCTGGAGGTTTGGACAGAAAGCACAGGATTTATTAATAGCATCAGCAACTACTTCAATCTGGAGCCACCCTGATCTCTGAGCTCATTCTAGCAGCAGTGCCAGCTGGTGAACCTCTCACCTTAATCATATGTCTTTGACCCCCGCTGCTAGCAGTCAGGTAGCTGTGCCAAGCTGCAGTCTACAGCTGGCTTTTTCACAGGACGCTTCTGACTGGCTGCCTTATGGGGAAGAGCAGTCAGTGAGGGTTTCTGCAGGAGGCTAAACCATCCCTTCCTCTATTCATTTTGCTCAGGCTACCAGAGAATCTAAAGGAGGGACAGCATCTGATGTTATTTTCCTGGGATGGGAGTGAAACAGAAACTACCCGTCATTTTAGGACAGTTGAGCTGGCTCCATCACTATACAAAGAAAAAGAGGCAGTTTACACTCCGGTTCTCTCTTCCCTCCTCACCATCCTCCTTTAATTTCCATTTCAGGAAATAAATGGGACAAAATACCTCTCAAGTAATTACTTCTGCCTTGGCATTGAGTGAGGTGTAGAGAAATCTTCTGGAAACTACCATTCCCAGGTTTGGTCAGAAGGTGAAGTTCTGTTGCAGATGCAGAAGCAGCAGATGTGTAGTGGACACAAAGGGCAGATTTCTTTGGGCACTGAGGAATTGTCATAGGGCTGAAGGAGTGCATAATTTATTCATGTGGGGATCCTGGGGCCAAAGATCACTTTATACAAATTTGCAGGAGTTGACAAAACTAAATGTCATAAGCGAGCTAGTGGGAGTTAAAAACTGAACATGGACAAAACCCGCTGTTATTGTTTTCTGTTTTCAAAGAAACTAAATCTCATCGTTTTGTGTGGCAGCAGAGTGCTTACTCATAGTTCTTGGATGCCTGAGGCTGACCATGCGACACTAAATATGCATGAGTGTAATGAGAATATTGGAATAATCTCTCTCCCTCAACTGCCTAAATCTATTAAGAGATGCTTGGGAGACAATACTTCATCTGGCATAACTGAATTTTGGGCTGGGGTCCACTTGATACAGGAACAAGAAGTGGAGTGCTTTCAGTGGACTGTTGGGATATAAGCAAACTTCCCACGTCATTGGTAAGCACAAAGGTAACACTGATGAAGGGTTTTGGAGAGTGAGGTAAAAGCAACGAAAGATCTGAATAGTGGATCTCTATCTAGCCCTGCTGCTGTCCTTTGGTCCGTTATTCTATCATCCCCCATCTGGGCATTGTCAAATATGTCTATATTATCAACAACATTTCCCTGGGCTGTAGCATTCAACTAGGTGGGTAGTAATGGCAAGGTCATACTAAAGTCTTTTTTTCAGATGCACTCCAAGTGCAGGAGAAAGATCACATCTAGAATGGCTTGACTTTTTGTGTGTTCTCTACCAAGAGTATTTAGACAATAAGATTTGGTCGGATGAATGTGTCTGTTTCACTTTGTTTTGATAGGCTACTCATCTGTCCTCAGAGCTATCTGGATTAGCATCTGGGTAACTTCACAGGAGGTAGAGCAGGTCCTTGAGGTATGATGGCACTACAGAACAGACATGATGGCATGGTAAGGGCTCAGATGTTGTGCCTGCAATGTGTTAGTACCAGCTGCATGCCTGGAATGTTATTTTCTTTGCTGATGACCAAGACACCATGGCCAGAGGAAAAATTCTCCAGGAAAGTGTCATAGGAGAATAGGCATCAGTCAGTAAAAGCAGAATTACAGAAAAAAAAAAGGTCCTGTTGTAACAGATTAAGTACCTATCAAGTGACAACAGCAGTTTATTTTCCTCGAGCAAAAGTAATGGATATACTTAGACATAATCCTACCCTCCAGTGTTTTAATTCGGATGGCACTTCTTATTAAGGAGAGTCGCCAAAATGGAAAAGTGCACACTCTAATGGAAACAATGTCATAAAGTTGACAGCATTTCTACAAGGTAGGTTGACACCTAAATTAGCTAAGAAGGCTTGAAACAAGATGGAAAAAAATTAAAATGAAAAGGAAAGAAAAAGATTTGCTATGAGTCAGTGTTTTTATTATTTGATGAGTGTTTTACAGTCTGTGTTTTCACAGCCAATTAAGATACAAAGGGTAAGAGGATTAGGTCTTGTTTGTTTTATTCTACCTTCCCGGTCTGTTGACTGGCTAATCAAGAAGGCTCCAGGCCCAGGTGGGAGTACGTACCCACTTGTGATTTCTCTTTGCCTCCATGTTTTACTTGAAAATGTACTTTGTTAAACTCGCAAGTCATCCTATATCCTTGAAACAAAAAAGGCAAATGCAATGGATTCAAGCTTCCATGTCTCTTGGCCTCTTGGTGTTGATATTGTAGACATTGCTTATCTGTACAAGATAGAGAATATGCCAATACACTTACTTATTCCATGCAGATGACCAAAATCACATCTGTATGCCGATATATGGAATGCTGATATGACCAGACTTGCTTGAATACCTCTTTAATTTCATTTGTAAGGAGATAATTTTTTCCTAATCAAATATTTGCAGGTTATTAAAATCACCCAGCAGGCTAATGAGGCCTACAGTGTGTTTCTATGTGATTCCTAGTATATTTTCTCAACCTAAGCAAAACCAAAGTTGTGTAACTCCAGGAGCACCTGAGGGGAAAAAAAAGCGTGCTTTAAAGAGGCACAGTTCTTTTGTGCTGTCTTCTTGCTCCTGGTAGAGAAAGTATTACTTTTGTACTAGCCCACACTATCAGCAGATTACTTTGCAACCCTTTGTGCAGAATATAGCATGCCGTAAAGAAAGCAGCTTATGTGCAAACTGCATTTTTGGTTCATCATAAGTCAGTTAGGCTATGTTATATTTCAAGTCTATGGATTTAAAAAAACAAGAGTCTTCAAGGTTCGCAACCCCTCTGGAGAGCTCAGCTTCAGTTCCTGAAATGTAATTTTCCTTCCCTACTCGTATGAGAATTTCTTTGCCTGTATTATATGGTGCAAGGAGTAGGATTTGATTATCTGTCTTCAAGGAAGGGGGAGGAAGTCATATGGAAGAACTAGAAAAGGACATTCACACACACACAAAAAAAAGACAAAAAAAAGGCATAACCATGAGCACGTTGATTGGAATGAAGTTCTTTCAGGTTCTCTCATGACATTCAGACTTTCAGTCTCCTCCATTCAAAATCTTAACATGACAGGTAGACCAAGATGATATAGGTTTGGGGTGATGAATCTAAAATTGAAACCACTTCTATAAGAAATAACAGAAAAACTCTCTGATATCTCTGTCAGCATGTCTAATGTTTTGAGACAGTCCGGAAGACATTTCATAAAACAAGCTTCCATGGCTCATTGCTTTAGGTTGATTACTCATATTTTCCCTTTGTAGTAATGTTTCTCTAAATGCATTTCATTCAACACAGTGTTTCTCTGGCAACAAATGGCAGCTCATTGTTGAATCGCTAGCATTGCTTTGATGATTTTTTTTACTTCAGTGCCCATTTGCATAGCAGAATCCTCTACAGAACTAACACAGCCAGTTCCTTGTGTCAAAATTTTCAGGAGGTTGAGCTTTAAAAGTGCACAGCTTTCAACAGCAGAAAGATGAGTGCTTCTTCCCATGAAAGCGTTTGAGGTTCAAGAAAGGTTCTTTACTTGTAGACTGGTGAGGCCAAGGAAAACTAAAAGACCTTGTAAAATATTTTCACACACATGTGCAAAGACACCTTGGGAGAGCTAAGAGCTGTCTACTTAGGGCACTTGTGTGGGTTGGCAGAGAATGACTTAGCAGAAGTTTAAATTTAATTTTTTATATATCCCAGCTGACAGCCCCAATCAGTAGGCTATCATCTGCACTGAAGTTATTTGGTTAGCCTCTTGTGTGTCTCTCTTCTGTCTCATATCAATGTGGTCCTTGGTTTTCCCCCTTCCCAGGCAGTCTAATCTCTGACACACGGTAAGAGGATTTCCATGTTAATTTTTTTTGCACAAAAAAAAAGAAGTTCTACCAAGCTTTAAAACAGAGTAATTTTAATATGTTTTAGGCTCCCCCCAGTTCCTGACTATACAGTGGCTGTCTAGGCCTAACACTCCACTGAAGTTCTTTTTTCTGCTTTATTGAGACTTAGATACTTACAATCTATTTGGATGATTGCTGGCTGTGAGTCTATTGGAAGATCTGTAACTTAGTCTTTCTGTCATCTCAGAGCAGCCCACTTATTTAAATAAATAAGTATTTTTTTCAGTGAAATAAGGTTTTGACCTATATTCCAGATGAGTGTCAAATTACTGAAACTAAACTTTACAGAAAATTCCATTCAAAATTTAGAAGCGGTTTCGTGATACAAGGTTATTCTAAATTAACCATTAAGGGTTCTGGTTTTATGGAACTGGTATTTTTGACATTAAAATGTATGGTAAAAAAGAATACTAATGGATGTTTGTGTTTTTCTGCAGACTCACAAGGTGAACACCCTGACCTGAGGAGCAGGAGTTGTTGTGCTGAAGAACTTGACATACTGATGCTGAGTTTTTAAATCACCATTGCAATGCTCCTCCTTAGCCAAATAGGTCCAGCTATATTGATTACTGTGGGTGCTGATTTGCCTCTGAAAGAAAAATACATTTATAATAGTATCCTAACTTGTTTTTGACAGAGGGAATAAACTTCTGGATTTCAGGTGTTAATTAAAGTGAGGATTCTTCCAATATATCACTGTGCTCCCACTAAACTAAGTTACAAAATTTCTCTGGGAACAAGGGTAGGCCACTTCAGAAAACCCGGCCTCACATTCCTTGTCATTTCTCACATCCATCCAAGATGGTTGGAACCTCAACCCTTACCTGCTTAGTTTAAGAACATCCTTGCCATTAGGAGCTCTTGGTTACCTGGCCAGCTCTCATTCTACTAGGATGAGAGCTGACTGGGTTGTAATTAACTGGACACTTCCATTTATCTCTTCATGCTGGATCAACATGGTAAAATGAAGACTACGTGTTTAAAGCACTTGAAAGGCAGTAAACTTTAAAGTGGCATCTAATCAACCTGTGGAATTTGTTGCTGTGGGACATGGAGG
>NW_008824864.1:2645477-2659442 GCF_000699105.1 Pygoscelis adeliae | reverse complement strand
AGGTAGGATTAAGCACTTGAATAGGAATAATACCTGCAGTTAACTTGTGAGGTTAAAGTATTATGAGGTTTATCAGTTCTTTTGCTTCTGGGCATAAACTGCCATCTCAGCTTGTGAAAGAACTCGTTTCTGCTCTCGCTTATTGTTCTGAGCCGTTTGTGGGATGCTTTCGCAGGGTGTGGGGCACCCAAGTAAGTTGGTGCCGGAGGGGAGGACAGCACACTGGAATGGTCAATAGCCCTAGTGTGGAGCAGGGGCTGCCGCGCTGGTTTTGATCCCCCCACTTCTGAGGGATTCCACAGCCCATGTGGGAGGCAAGCAGCGCAGCCAGTGGGCTGCCTTATATTAAATCTTGTTCACAGAAAATTGTCAAGGCTGGGAAGTGATTTATCCTCCAGTCACTGCATGACCACTTTTCCATACAAAATAGAAGCCCTCCATTATGTATGTGTGTCTTCTGACACATGAATATATTAAAAGGAATTAAATCCTTTCACCATTTGGTCTGAGATCACACTTATCTGCACATTCTCTTTCTGTCTTTTTGGTAAAGAAAAGCTAGAAGGTGGCTTGAACATTCCTGCCTTTTTAAAACTTTTTCCGCAATGTCTCTTCACAGACAGAGATTATACATATGCATGTTATGGCTAGAAGTAAATGCACAGGCATTAACTACAGCAGCAGGTGTTTGGGGGATTGTTCACCTCTAGAATATTTGCACAACACCATTTAAACAATTAGCTGTTTGCCCTCAAGGACTGGGGTTTATAAAATGGAACACTTCACAGCAAGGGTGGTTCTGACTGGAAATGGCACCAGTTAGATGAGGGTTTTTGTTCTCAGACTTGAAGATTAAGATTAAAACTTTGAATTCCTGGTCATACCAAAGTGGAACTTTGCATTTAGACTGCAAAACTATGTTTAGGCTGCAGGAGAGCAGAGAGACAGTACTGTTGGTAAAGATGTTACATTAGAAAACAGGGTTAAGAGTGGCTCTTTTCAGGCAGAGATATGGTGTCTTCACATAGGCTTGCAGGGGTATCTGATGGTCTTATCTCACAGAGTTTTAAAAAAAGGAGAACATTCTGACTGCTTTGAATGATTAATGTAACCACGAGTGTTACTAAGAGGTCTAGCTGAACCCAAACAAAAGCAAGTGATGCTTTTCCTCCAGTTGGCTTCAAGGAGCCAGTCAAGGTGTTAGATATGCTGATCTCAAAGACCAGGATAAAGGATTGGGGAACCCAATTTAAATGCTTCTTTTATTTCCAGACTTCTGCAAATTTCTGTGCTCCATTCACAGCTTTATTCTTAAAGAGGGTAAAGTGTTGTAGATGCCATGAAATACGCTGTATCTCTCCTATTGATCTGGGCGTCTATGTAGGGAAGCTAAGTTCTTTCATGTGCACTGCTGGATTCTTGGGTGGAGGTAGCTGGACAAGCACTAGCTATCTGCATGACAACTGCTCTCTGGAAGTTTAATATATGGAACTACTGACCTTACCAATCCCTTGAGGGACCATCCCTTTAAGACTCTGTGTGCTGAAGTGAGTTGAGCAATGGGGCAGAGCTCTACTAGATTACTAGAGGACAGTAAGTCCCTCGTGTTACAAGCTCTGTTGCCAAGATCCAGCGGTCAGGGTCTTGAGTGCACCAAAAGCCCTTAGTTGGCCTGACCAGCCTTACCCAGGGCCTCCATCCATGCAGCCCCTGCCCATTGGTCCACGAGCTCCATCAAGCTCAGTCCTGGGCCCCCAGAGTGCCTGAGTGATGTCGTGGATGTGCCTGTCTCTTTGCTGTCCTGAGTTGCTCGCTGGATTTCCAGGATGAACACCAGGCCTGTGTTGTAGCCCTGTTTCTGATCCTGTCTCTGCGTCTGAGCTACAACGTTGGTAGTCTTGTCTCTGGCTCTGTCTCATCCTATCTTGACTAGATGACTTGACTTCCTGGATGGACCCCAGACCATGTAGGTAGCCTTGTCTCCAGCTCTGTCTCCAGAGACTGTTGAGTTATGCAGTAAACATGGAATAATCCAAAGTACATTTGGCATTGCGCTGTAGCTGTGAGGATATTACCTGGCATAGTCAAAGTCAGAGAGGAAGGGAGAGAGAATTGCAGCTGTGGTGATGTGCTGGTTAATGTACTGTAGACTAATTTACTCATTGTGAACCACCCTATGGCATCCAGCTTCATTGTGCCTATTCCTCTAGTTCAGACATGTAGCTAAATAATGTCCTGATTCTAGTTCTGTGCCAGAAGGGCAGCTTATAAACCCTTCTCAGACAACATACAACCTCCTTCTTCCTTCCTGTGAAACCTCCTGGGGCTTAACATGTGCGGGGGTGGTGGAAAAAGGGAGGGAGAAGAGGAGGAAGGGTGAGAGGAGCAAATATCCATTGCCAGCCGTTCCCGATGGAGAAAAAGGCTGTGATAGTAAATGATGCATTTTATGGCAGAGAGGAAATGCCTTCATCCCATGAGCTGTGGCCGCTTATGAGCGCCCTGGCCAGGGTTCTGGCTACCTGAGGAGGAGGGGGTAGGTCCCTGACTGTATTCGGCCAGATGAGAAGTCTGCAAGTTGGGAGGTGTTGTCCCTGGTGGATGTAAAATACTTACAGGTGCTTCCTGCCGCCTGGCTCCAGCTCCAGCTCTTATGTCGGGAGGCGGGAGAGCTGTGAGCAGATGATGTAGTTGTGTCTGGAAGTTCTCAGGTGGCAGATCACCCCTTGGAGACTGTCACAGCAAGCATGGATCAGCACAGTGAGCCGAGTCCAAAGCTGTGGAAGATTGGGAACTATAACAGGCTGTACTTTTCTTACCTGGAAAAAAAGGACACGGGCAAGGAAGGGTTGCAGGTTTTTCTTTGTGGAATTTCTTGCTGTTGTCCTCTCATTTATCTGAAATGCACTTTGAGCCTTGTCTTGAAATGAAACATTTTGACATTCATTTGGAGGCATGCCCAAGGGATGGTCCAAAATCTCTACAGGAAAGATCTGTGTCATAATAGCTCTCACGAAGCCTGAAAAAAAAGAGGCTTATACCAGGTCTAGCAAAGTTTGTAAGCAGAACTCTAACCCTTTTGCAAGGAAGAACATTTTCTCTCAGCCATCAGGGCTTTTTTTCTCAGTTTTCTTCTTCATTCTATTTATAGCCTGCTCTAGTTTAATTTTTCTTGGCCATCAGACAAGTAAGCAAGTCTTTTCTCTGCTGATCTTAAGGTGGAGTTTGTTTATACGTATACAAGATCTGTAATTACATAGCAGTGTGATTCCCCACAAAACACCCCCTAGCATCCACTCCCCAAATTCATATAGGACTTCTTTTCTGCAAGGCCAAACACATTTTTAGAGTTTCTAGACAAAGCTATTTTGTGCAGATATGATTTTCCCTCCCGTCTCAACCCTCTGCTCACAAAAGAGAAAAAGGAGTGGAGAAAAAAAAAGAAGACAGGGCAGCTGGGAAATCTTAGACTAGAGGGCAGATCACATTTCAAAACATTGTGATCTAAAAATAACAATTCTGATTTCCCCTTCCCTCTCTTTCTCTCCCCCTTCTCCTTCTTCTCAATGTAATTAATTTTTTCTAAAGAAAATTCCCATCCTGGGAATATATGAACCATGTAACACTTCAGTGAGATTGATTTTATTTGCAAGAGGCAGTTATGATTTAAAAAACTGGGAATGGGGATAAGAGCAAGCCTGAGACTATTGTGACTTGTGCAACTTGATGTAATACTGTACGTACATGCACACGCATGCATGTGTGGTAACAGGAGAGTAATAAGGCTAGAATTCATGCCCATTTCAGTTTATGTCAGGAATCAGATATTTTTATGGATTTCACATTAATTATTAAATATTTATATTTTGGCTTTGTGGACTTACTTCTATCTCTCAAAGGACAGTTCCTATCGAAGTTTGTAGGTCTACCCTTCTTGTACGTAGATCAGAGCTTTTCAGTTGTGTGAATTAGATTGGAGGGTTTGGGTTGTTGGTTTGTTTTTTGGTTTGTTTTTTTTTTTAACTTTCATTGGTGTTTTCAAAAGCAAAGAAGAATTTTGCACCTTTCTGAGTGCCACTCTGCTGCAGGTAAAGAATGTAACAGTTTGTGAGAGTGCAGCTAAAGCCAATAATAATTTGACTGACATGTCTTGGCACTGAAATGCCTATTAAAACTCACTCTGTCCTTTCAAGATGGAGATTTTAATGATGGGCACTTGTTTAAGCTGAAAATCCACCCTCTTTATAGATCCAAAGAGCCTACATCCATGAAAGATTCTCAGAAGGATCTAATATTTCTATTGATGATAGAATAAATCCATCAGTGTCATGAAGTTTCCAAGCCATGGAAGTTTCCAAGCCCAGTACGTACTGCAAACATGTTTCCATATGTAACACACTGTACTTTTCCATACAAGATCCCAAAGATTCCTTGGAAAACTGCAGAGGACAGTCGACTATGATAACCTGGTAACAGTTTTAGGAAAAAATATATTACCTTTTGAGAATTTATATGAAATATAGCAATTCTCATTAGGGGTTAACTGTGGATTCTAGGGATAACGAAGTTCATCATGAGAACAAATGTCTTCAGATATTTGATGGGCATGATTTCAATGACAAATAAGCCAGCTCTCTTTGGAAAAGTTTGACAATATATATACTCTTGTTTCACAGAAAAGCAACTTCCTTGATTTTATGTAAGATATGCATGCTTTTAAAACCAGTTCCAAAGTAAAATCACTGATATTCTTTCCATGGATTTGAGAGAGTTCCAGTAGGTGGGAGGTTAGCTCTCCTACCTACACTGCCAGTAACCAGAAGAGGTTTTTTTAAGAGCTGTTTATTACATGGTATGGTAGAACAAAATTTTTCAATACAACCCCCTGTCTCCTGCAGCTTGCAGTGCTAACACAGGTTTGTGGTGCCTGCTGGAATCTGCCTGGATTTTAAGTCAGGATTTTAAATACGCTATCTGTTTGTTTCCCTCTTTACACACACTGCAATAAAAGCTTGCATTAGCATTTAGAATATTCTGCATGTGTCAGAGACCAGGACATTTGTTTGACACAGACTCCCGTGTTGACTTTCTGCAGAATTAAAGATAGTTTGCCACAGAAGGTACTGTACATGTGTAGGCGAATGTCTACGTGGAGGCACAGGTATTATAAAGAGATTGATATCCCTAGTACTCTTACTGCTTTCATTATCTGCTCTGTGGCTATAGCTTTTTACCTGTAATTGAACATCATCATCATCTTAATGGTGAATCCTAAGGTTTCTACAAGTGTTTTCCAATCCAATATCAGCAAGGATGAATAAATCCGTTTAATCCTGGTATCTGCACTACCACTGTGCTTTTTTTCAGAATCCAGAGACATGTAGACATTTGGGGTGAGATCTTGCCTTCCTGGATCACTCTCTGCTACAAACCGCTTGAAACAGAGATGAAATGGCTATCTATCCTTGTAGACAGCCAGAAAATTGGTGCCTCACAGCTGTGCAACAGGTTTTATTCCTCTCCTTGCTGAGAAGTCAAATGAAATTATTTAGGAGAGTCCAGTTTTAGCATCCAGTTTTAGGAACTGAGCTGAGCTGTCTAAGTTAGCTGTGTCCCTGGATGCCTTGTATAGACAAGGGTGACAGGATTCTCCTGAGGCTGATGCAAGGGGGACATTAACTACATTAACTGCCTCCAGCAGCACCTGTAGAAGGACCCCAGGGGCACTGGGTGCCTGGGATCAGGTAGTACAATAGGTGCTACTGGTATCAAAATCCCATGTGTGTGAGGGCTTCTCATCTATCCTCTGTGGAGCCTACTGAGGACTTTGCTTCTCGCAATGGGAGATGCAGCTGGGCTGGCTGTAACTCTGAATCATAAATGGTCAGGCATGAAAGACAACACAGACAAATCTCTTTGAATAGGGAACCTCAATTTTCTACAATTTGTCAAAACCCACGTTTATGGAGCAGAGAAGAGCAATTGTTCTCCCACGGCAGCCCACGGGAGCAGCGGTAGCCAAATACAAGCTACCTCACTGCTCTGCAATTTGCAGTGCTGTAGAATATCCACATAAAGAACAGTGAAACAGTCTTTGTGATTTCCATGAATTTGATTAATCTTTCACGTCACTTTAGTTTTAGTTGCACTCTGGCATTTCTGCATGTTTGTGCCACAAGCAAAAATCATTTATTCCTAAAGCAATAATAATAACTTTTGAAACTCATTGCGCCTAAACAAGCCTCCCTTGAGGAAAATATTATCTTACTTTTCCTTTGCACCACACAATTTAACAAAGATTTACAAACAATTATGTATACTGTATACTGTACAGATTTATTTGTAATTGAAATCTTGTTTTTTTGGCACATAGTTTTTAAAATACTTTTTTGAATGAGCAAAAAGTGCATTTATACAAGAAAAGGAGGAAAATGTAATATCATGAAAGTTAGGCTGAATTAGGAAAAAAAAAACGTTTTAAGGTGCCACAGATAATATGAAGCTTACGATTTCTTTCAAGGAAGTCAGGCCATATTCCTCCTAAAACAACATGAGCTTCAGGCTGTTTTGTCCTTGTGGAGGTCTGTGGGGTCTCAGATGTTCCAGCTTAGTCACCCCACACTGTGGTTATAACTGTCCTACTGATACTCCTTTGACGGTTTCACAGGGTAGGTGAGAATATATCCTGAGGTATGTTTTCAGGAAAGGTGCTAGAAACCTATTAGCATAATGTTGTCCCACTGCATTTCCACTGCATGACCACTTTTTTTCCACTGGTGGTTGTTCCATGGTTGCATTGGGAAGCATCTCTGAGGTTTGATCGGTGTGAATGAGGGCAAAACTTGGGCTTCATCATGCGTGAAACTCCAGTTATCTCTCATTTAACTTTACAACAAAGTTAGCAGAAGTTGTGTGAGTCTGCAGCCAGCAGCGCTGTGAGAACTACATCTCCCTTGCTTCAAGTACGAAAGGGTGAGCTCATCCAGGTGTACCCGGCTACAGTATCGAAGACCATATCTGAACTGGTCACACTGGGCTCCATTTACAGTCAGGATCCAATCAGTATAATTAGCAATGCCTAGAGCATAATCTATCCCATCTGAAGCTAGACAACTAAAATGGGTCTCTAAAAGTGCCACTTTCTCTTCATTATTTATCAAGGGATCTCAGAGTGACTCATTTGGCTATAGAATGAAATCTACTGTGTGAAGATTGAAAGTGAGGGGAGATGAGCCCCACCTAAACTCTGCTGCCATTGATGGGCACAGTGAATGTGAATTGCAAAATTAAGCTTCTATGTCTCTCCCTAATATAGAGCATATGCTAGCAAAAATAGAGTTGATAGCATTTATTGTGACAGCTGATGTTGATGATTTGACTTCTTCCATTAAATAGATGACTCATCTACAATTTGTTTTTAGATTGTCTAGATTATGTGTACTTAAAGTCCTTTGGGGATTTTAATTCTGCATATCATCTGTGACAAGGAAAAGGGCAGGCATGTTGAGCACATGAAGATGCAAAAAGGAAACCTGAAGGTTTCCCAGGCTCTGCGAAACACAGTCAGATGCCCTAAGAAACCAGGCAACACAGATATATAAACTCTTCTTCGGTGTCAGGGATCTGTTTTCTAAAGCAGCAGTAAGAATATGCAGGTGGCTTTTCTATCGCTGTTACTGAGACAGAAGCAGCTACAGACTGAGTCTGTTGGGATCACTCTGCCTTCCTGAGAAGACAGAGGGAAAGAACATGTATGCTTTCTGATAGGATCAGGTGGGGCAGGAAGACTGCCTCAAGACACCCCAATTTTAGGATCAGAAATCCGTAACGAAACTCACCAAATGACAACCAGCATGTGAACATTTATCTTTGCTTAAACACCTGTTGGTTAGTCAGACATGAGCTATATCCTGGGTGCTGAGTTCTCCTCAGTATTATTTCTGTGGTTTCAAAAATTTCACCTTTCCTGCAGTAGTGTGTGCTAGAGACTGGAGCACATCTCTCCACTGTCTCTCCAGAGACGTACCTCTCTTTAGGAAAAAAAAAAAAAAAAAAGAAAAAAAAAAGAAGAAAAACACTGAACCTTCTTTCTTCCACACTAAAAGACCTTTGTCCCAAACCACACATGTAGATTTTAAACAGAAAATAATATGAAAGCACAGTGCTTCCTTTATAGCAGACCTTATGTGCCTTATGCAGCTTTCTGAGTTCCTGTGTCCATGGATTTATGATGTGCTCTACACTTTCCACATTCTCAGTGTTGTTTTCCCACATTTGAAGGAGAAATGATCAAGAGATTTGTGCTGGAGTGAAATTTATTCTGTCTTAAGCTGTGTAAAGGTTCCAAATTCACCACAGCATGGAAAATAGAAATGCTGTAAGCATCTTGGGCCCTTCCCAGGCATGCAGACACCGTGCCTTCTGTAGAAATGAACATTACATTCTTGTAATTACTGTTCTTGTCAGAACTGCTTTTGCCTCTAATAGATCAGGTAAATATGAACTGAGCATATGTTATAATGCCCAGGGGGTCGTTCCTGCATGGGAAAATAGCCCCCAACCCAATGAAAAGTTGCACTCCTCTGCAGAGGGGGGAGGTTGAGTGGCCTTTCTGGTCATTTAGAGTGAATTGCAGGGGTGGACCATCAGCACTCCAAGGGGATCATTTGTTTTGGGGTGGGAGAGCTGTAATTTAATATTCTAAAAAAAACATTTTAGGACTGTGGTAAACAGGGTCACACCGTCCAGTTTCCTCTGTGCGTGCTAGAAAACTGTGGGTGATCATCAACTCTCAGGTGCTGAAGCCGCTGTCCCACTGTGCGGACACCCTGGTAAGGCCCCCGCTTCCACGGGAATTCCTAATAGCAGTACTGCCAGACTTGTCTCCATACTGCTTAGCAAGGAACCACCTTGCTACCTCTTCAGTAACCTCGGCTATTCCTTGGAAATGTTGGTCATTACAGCCATGGTCCTGTCCCCCTGTTGAGGAATACTCTAATTCTGCTGAAATTCCTCAGTGGTTTGCCAACTGCCCTTTCCATGGAACAAACAAAAAAACCCCAAGCGAAAGTAAAGAATGAATTTCTTCTTACTCCAAGATCAACAAAACAGATACAGAGAAATAAAATAAAACCACTTACAATTACCCTTTCCTTAGATCACCTATTAACCAGCTAACCAGCTCTCAAGACACTTACATAGCTGGGATCAATTCTTACTCAAGATTCCTGGGCATTACTTATATAGAAAGGAATTGAGACTCGATGAGGAACTTCTCCTTATATATCTATTTGGTCCTTGAGCAAGTAGCTGCAGCTTGAAAAGCCTTTTGTAATTAATAACTTAATTAGGATGCCAATTTTTAACAGTGCCATTAAAAGATTACTGACCTCCCCTGCCTAATTTTAGAAAAATCAATGTCTCTTTGGCATGGCTAGGTAGATCTATTTTCTGATCAGAGAATAAACATAACTTGTTAATGACTCTGCTACTGCTTAACAGGCTACAGATCTATTTGTAGTAATGAAGGAAATCTTCCTGCCTAGATTTTTTGAACATACACTAATGTTCAAATATTTGTATATGACCAGTGTACATAAAAGCCTATAATTAAAAGAAACACATAAATTGATAACCATACTTCATTCTCTTTTCTGTGTTTGCATAATATGCGTAATTCATCATTATCTTTCAAATCCGGTCAGAATGTGATGGTAATCAATCAAATCTGAGGTAAGAACTGGTCTGGGGAACAAACATGCCTTACTTTGGCTTGGAGGGATATTGTGATTTGCAGTCTAATATTTTCCCCATTCTGTTCCATTCCTTTTCCTTTTTGTTATTCTACAGGGATTTTTAGACTACAGTCACTGGCAGCTGCAGTGAAGAACATTCAGTTTAATACGATCTAGCCAGATTGTAGGCAAGTGCTAGGTAAGTGCCTCTCTGGCTACATACTCCATGGTGAAAGATTAATCTCCCTTGATCTACCCATCAGCAGAACTATGCAGGATAGAATAATTGCCTGAGTGTAGTGGAGTCTCTTGATATCAAATATTCTTTTTTTAATATTGTTTTTATTCTAACACATATTAAAGCTAATAAGCTGTTGAGATACTGAAGAAACTTTTATTCCAAATATGGGTTTACATTGTCAGCTGGTGATCATGTTAACTGATAAACATTTCTTACTGTGTCTCACTGTACCCTAAAGTTACCCTAAAACAAAAACAAAGCCTGAAAATCAGACCATTGCAGAGTGTTAACCCAAGGCCTCTACAGCCCACTTATATCCCACTTAAGCATTGGGCTTCCAAATCTAACCTTTATGGAACAACTCACAGTGTCAAAGGAAAAAGCATCAGTCTTGTGAACCTTAGTTGCTTTGATCCTTGCTAAGCAATGAGCTGTGCCAGGCCATGCTTGAATTGTCAGTCAACACAGGCTCTGCTCTATTGCTCTCAAACTGAGCAGCAGTATATTTCTCTCTCCTGATCTCTTGCTTCCAACGCCAGCAGAAGCTGCAGAGACAGCACATTTGGGTCCCTCCGGAAGGATGTTAGTGCTTTGTTTGGTTTGAATCTTTCACCTCACCCTCTAGCCAATGAACAATCATCATGGGCAGACTCTGAAGGGAATTTTCTCAATGTCTTCTTGAAGGAAAGATGATGCCAGTGATCTGGCAAAGGGGCATAGTCATGCCTCAGAAACCAACATGGCTCTACCACACCTACCCACAAAAAAAAAAAAAAAAAAAAAAAAAAATCAGGGTTGGAAATAAGTAGTGCAATACTATGACCACAAGCAGAGCACAAAAGAGAGCCAGAGAAACTGGCATGGTAACAAAATGTGCTGGGATCTGCACAGAAGGAAAAGAGACCTTGGAACAAGTCAGGAAGGTATGATCAACTGGAAAAAAATGTGCTGCATTACCAGTTATTCTACTCTCTTGCAGTAGATGGCACTGTGGAATTCCCATGGGCCACTATGGTTTATGAGGCTGAAGCAGGAGTAATTGAAAAATCTTTCTTTTCCTCTTCAAGGAATGTGATCAAGGACATTAGAAGTAAAAATTAACCTAATAAGAATTGATAGAAAATAAGCTAGAAAATGTGTACTTTAACTCCCTCCTCAACCCCAGAAAACATTAAAGGGAAGTAGCCTTAAAAGCAGAAATTGAATGGGAAGCAGGTTTTTTTGTCTATCATATAGGTACTAAAGACACTATATGGGTCTCAGCAATTTGTGTATGGAACAGAAAACTAATGTATTGTAATTCAGATCATAAGATAAATAATGGATTCAGAAAGCAGCATAAAAAAAGAAGATCCTTTCTTCATTTTGACTAATGATTTTTGAATGGCAGAGGCAGGCAAAGCTGGGCAAAACTACTCCATGATGGGTTTCCAACTGGGCCACAACGCTGCAGTCTCAGGCCTGTGGGGTTCTGGAGCCCAAGGAAACACCATCTGCAAGACAATAGGGCTTTCCAAAGTCTAGTATAAAAAGTACAATTTAGATAGCTGAGACAGAGCTGGCAGCACTACCTGTTGGTGTAAGACCCCACTTTTAGTGGACTTTGAATTTATTGAATTGCAAGAATTTCAGTTGACATCTTCCACACCACAGGTCTGGCTCAATGCACATGATTATTTCTGAGTTTTTTTGTATCCACAGTGACTAGTAGATACGGGGAACAAGGAAGCTGTGTGAGGCTGGCTTTTTCATAATACCCAATGCCCTACTGAGTGCCTTATTTTGATATATCATTGCAATAATTCCCCTCCTTTGTATGCATGAATGCTATAATTGTCCATGCAAATCAAGGACAAGTAATTGCCCTGGCATTTTCAAAAACTAAGTTTCAATGCAGAATTTTAATTTGCTCAGTGTAATCAATCTGGTTTTAAGAACTTATACAACAGATTTCCTGCAATATCCATAAGAATCTTCTCTGCGGCTTGATTTTTTGATTGCCATGATATTTTCTTTACCTGTGTTTATGAAAATAAAATGTCACCTTAAAAAAAAAGTAATCTTTTTTTGTTTCTAACTGGTTTGACATCAGAGTTGATATGTTTGCTAGTGGAAAACATAATCTCTACCGCAAGGAACTTGGCCTGTCAGAGCAGACAACATGACACTTTTATGTACAGATGCATATGCACAGGATTCCACTTCTGACAAAATGGGAGAGCTTTAGGAGGAAGATACAGGGCCTTTTTTATCAGTCTTATGATAAATTAATGAATTATTGTGGTAAGGCCTTTCAGAGTTGGAGTTTTCAAAAGTATACAGTTGATCAAGTGTACTCCAGCTCCTGCTATTTTGTTTATAGCACAGAAGGTAAAGGAGGAGCAACAGGTCCTAAGATTTTTTGGCTGGATCAATTAAGCGCTGGGTTCCCTGGCTGAATAAAAAAAAAAAAAAAAATGCAGGGAAGAAGACTCAGTGTCCCTTTGCAAAACTCATCTTCTACTTGAACAAGTGCAGTTGGAAAAGATTGAATAGACTGATCATTGCTTTTTAAGGAAACCATCATCTGTCTGTCTGAAATCTCTTTCCATGCTGTAATAGCTATTAACAGCATCTCTTACTGTAAACGCTATTTTTCCATCTTTATTTCTCGTTCGTATATTTTGTATATATAGAAGTTCTGGTATATAATTAGCTCTAGTGTATCCTGAGATACTCGACCAGTTTTTCATACTGGTTATGTGATCAAGCAACTGATGGAGCAATAGAAAGATTTCTTTCTCCCCATTCCTTTTTTTTTAAGGAATGTTCACCACAGGACCAAGGGCAACTCCTTTGGCAAGTTTGCCTGTGCTTTCTGAATATTTATTTAGTATCATTGTTTAGTACTGAATTCTCTGATTAATCTTCAGTGACAGTAACTTCAAGAAAAAATTACACAGCTTCAATAAGTGTGTGGGCAAATTCATGGCAGAAAAATCTACCAAGACTATTAAATACAAAACCAGAAAGTCCCTAAACTGCAAATTGTTGGAAGTTGGAAGAACGTTTCAAGGAAGTATCACTGTATCTTTTGCTTATAATTTTCCCTGGGCATCTGCTTTTTGGCCAGCGTTGGAGACAGGGTACTGAGCCAGACGGATCTTTGGTATGACTTAGTACTGTTACAATTTTACAGAAGTTTCATGAGAGAGATATGACAGACGCAGGGATGCAGGTGAAGAAGTGCTTTTTTTGTTATGGGTAACACCTTTTTTTTCCTTTTCTTTCTTTTGTTTTTGGTTTGGGTTGTTTTTTTTTTCCCAAGTAATTAATATGCTATGTTTTGCTGTAAGAAGCCATTTAGCTTCAGTCATTGTTTTGCCAGAGCTGGCCTTTGCAAATTCAACCTAACTGCAAGTGTTGTGGGGAAAGAGAAATCTCTCTATCCCTGGAGGAATTAAAGCTCTCACTGAGAATTCACTGGTCTGATCCTTTGTGTAACCACAGTGTTGTTGCTGAGCTCCTGCTCTCTATTAGCCTCCTGTGCAGTCTAGGATTTAACTTGGCAGAACTCAAGGTTTTCAGAGAAATTGGTTCAGCTCTTTAACCATCACGTTTACCAGCCCACATGCAAAATCCCTAAATATCAAAAGTCACGGATACTTTGAAAGCACATGAAAATCCATGACTCACATGACAGCTGTGACAAAAATGCAGTCTTTCTTATTGCCCTTTTGTTTATGGTCTTTCAGCCAGTTTCTAGTCTGAGAGTGTAGAAGTTCAAGACAATTTTCAAATAAATGAGTAAAGTTCAATAGCAATATCTTGAAATCTTTGCTAAAACTCGGATGTAGTTTTCACTGTGTTCGCTTCATCTGTAGCTCTTTTAAAGTAAAGAATAAAAAGAAAAAGATATTGTTTACCTGAAAAAACTGTATTTCTGTATTTATTGTATTTATTTGTGCTTTTAAAAGTTCTTTTTGCACATTTTGTACTATAGCCATTTAT
>NW_008824864.1:2635558-2645453 GCF_000699105.1 Pygoscelis adeliae | reverse complement strand
CACTCTTTCTTTTAAATACATTAATATGAATGTCAGCCATTGCTAAAAAGGAGAAGTCTTCAATCAATCGTGTGATGGTGGATTAAAAGAAAATTGCAAGGGCTGTCAACATTTGCAAAAAGCTTGAGAATATGTCAGTTCGTGAACAAATTCAACAATCACAAGTTTTTAGATCTCACCCAGTTATTGAATGGTCACTTTAATTTGGCATAAACCTATGTAGCCAAAAGGGGTACCTCTGTCGTCCTCCCCTCCTTCGCACCCTTGGCTACCGCTTTTTTCTGCCTCTCCTGTGCTGGCACTAGCACTATTCTTTAGCCTGATCTTTCTGCCACATGGCTGCATAAACTCTGGCAGTGGAACAGGGATGAGTGTGGGCAGGACTGTTCCTCCGACGCAGCACAAACCAGTGTCTAACTGAAGTGGGCATGTGACCATGGCCCCGGTCCTTGGCTCTTCCATCAAGTATTGTGTGCTCAACGGTTTATCTATCTGGGTTGTTTCTGTTTCAGCTGAGGAATGTTATACAGGGAAGGAGGCAGACTAAAATATGAATGGGAACCAGCCTTATATTACCTGCCCTAAGCCGAAGTTAAGCTGAAGTCTCCGGTTGCCCCTCCAGACAGCAGGTAGCTGTGGAGTACATGCAGCGCAAGCATGCTGTGCTTCTGTACGAATGCCATCACCAAAACAAGAAATTTGCTCATATCTGCAGTCAATTAAGCATTTAAATGGCTGAGAGCATTATTTGGACAATAATCTGAGCCTGACAAGGCCAGTTGCAGCTGCTATCTTGAAAGGGGATGAGGGCAGAAAGTGAAGGCCTCCTAGTACATGCTGTACTGGGAGGTTATAGCTGTGGGCCATCGCCTTCTCTCTTCTCTTCTCCCTGACTTCTGCTCACTGTTAATAAATGCTCACCAGGGAAGAGAAAGGAGTGGCGACTTCTTGGCAGGTTTATCAGCCACAGGAAAGGAAGGACTGTGAGGAAGAGGAGGCCTGTCCAAACACCGGTGCTAATTCAGGACCCAGCAGGAGAAGAGCAGGACTGCTGCCACTGTCGGCTCCTCAAACCAAAGGGGTGTCTCGCAAAGGAAGCATGAAACATGGCTCCTGGTGGTAACTCCAAATCTTTCCACCTGTGTCATCTCCAGCTTGGTTTAACAGCTTTTGTTTTGAACTCCTCGTCTGGAAGCAGTGACACGACTAGATCTTACCCAGAAACAATGGTTAGATGTACTGGGCATTCAAATGCAGCCCAAAGCATTGTAGAAGCCTCCCTAAGCTCACACAAACACATACATTAAAAAAATTACAAGATGGGTGGTCAAATGAAAGCGTACATGCTCCTGTGAAATAGATCTGCTTGTGTGTGTGTGTGTGTGTGTTAGGAATCATCCAAGCTCACGGAGGATTAAATTACTCCGTTGAGCTCAGTCTTAACAATAATAGCAATAGTCATGATCATCCCCTGCCTCTGAACACGGGCCAGTTAATAGTATGTCACGAGTAGAGGCATAAAAGGCAGTTATGACCGTGGAGGCATGAACATGGTCTACAACAAGCTTTCATCAAGACAAGTGACAGAACCCGTCTGGATGAATGGATAGATTACAATGTGATGGTCTAGAAAGTACAAAAACTGCTTTCCTTTTAAAGGGAAAGACTTGACATCAGAAGATACTTAGCCAGAAACAAACTAGGAGCCATACATCTTACTCCTGACTCACCTACCAGCCTCTTAATGCTGAGGATGCCTTTCTGAGCATTTGCAGTTTTGTTCTAATTACAGGCTGAAATTGTATTTCCTGACTGTTAATTGGTGACATTCTTCCTTCCTTCCTCTCTGTTTAAATGGCACTATTGATTTTATACTTTTTTCCATTACCTCTCCTAATTACTTCAAAGTATAGAGATTAGTAATTCAGTCTGTTCATTAGCTAACTTGCTTCTACAATCAATAATGGCTGCTGTGTGGTGCCTTCGAGGAATAGGTGATGGGTATGTTTTCTTGTCATTTTTACATTTATACTTGCTTTTTGCCATGATTTCCTACTTTACCATTTACTTGTCATATTTTTATTAAAGAGGGGTTTGAAATGTCATTTTGGACACTTCACCTCCAATAGTAATGTTTCTTAACTTCTGGTTTTTAAATTTATTTACTGCCTTTTTTGGATTGCTGTCGTCTTCTTCCTCTTATGACTTTTTTCTCCCTCATTTTGTGTCTTGGTGAAATGTTCTTATCTGCAAGAGAAAGGAAGGCAGAATGCAATTTTCCTATTATTTCCATTACAATGTATTTTAGAATCACATCTTTGAGCAATCCCTCCTGAAGACCTGTTGGCTAGTTTCTGGTTTTGACTTATTTTTTGGAGAAATTGTAACCTGTTGGGCCTTAATTATAATGACTCCAAGATTCTCCAGCTGTCTTGGATTTTACTATTTCCTCTTGCTATATTTCTTCCACTACTCCACCTCTTCTTTGCCTCCAACTCTTCTGCTCTTCTTCTGATGAACTGAATTAAAACTTTCACTAGCAGAAATTATGGTGTGCAGCTGTGCACACCATTTGCTGACTCCAGATTCTTTCCCTCTGTTTATGCTTTCCACACAGATTGTTGCTGCCACTGGAAAAACAAATTAAATAAAACTGGCACCCGGCTTACTGGTGAGACTAGCAGTAAATAAGCTGGGGAATGCTGGAGCTGTGTGATAGCCTTAAGAAAATGAAATTAAATAAAAAGTCCAGCTGCAATGAACCATTTAGCACAAATGCCTAGAAAGTATCGTGAAGGTGAGGCATCCCAAAGGGGGATGACCGCAGGTTGATTTTTATTCAGCCTAATAAGCTTTGGTGTCTTTCTCCAGGTTAGGGAGCTAACAGGTTGACTTGTTCTTTCTAAAAGGCCAGGATTTCTAGTAAAGAATTTATTTCCATTCTCCTATTCTCAGCAAACCGTTTTGCTTGCTTATTAGTTAATGAGTATGGAGAATAAGGGGAAACATTCCCTACTTGGTGTTAAGATACACATATGGGTCTGCTGAGATATTTCAAGTCTGGAACCTAACTGGCAAAACATTGGGTGTCTTCCAACGTGTGTCGCCAGCTGCATGTGAATATGCATCCCTGAAATGCTAGCATTTGGCAGCCATCAAGATCTGCAAATATTAAAGTATTCATTCTTGGATCTACCTATATGTTTATAACTTGCCTCCCCCAACTGTGTGTGAGGGTCCAAAACCAAAGAATCCCCAAATACCCTTTATATGCTCTCTGGCTCTCACTCCCACACACACTCGTACGTGCATGTGCATGTATGCATAGTTATTAGTCAAAAATACATGCAGACATACACAAAAAACGAGGCAGAAAGGAAAGCTGCTCTTGAAGGGAGCAGCATTCGCAATATGTAGCATTTAGAGCTTCATTTTCGTTCTTTTATTTGATAGCACATATTTCACTTTTCTCCTGCTTTTATAAGGTATTCTGTGCTGAATATGAAGTTACCAGAAACTTGTGGAGGGCAACAGGGTGGATTAAGGGCACAACAGAAATTGGTCTGAGAGAGAGACTATGGGCTGGAAAGGAAGCTGCAGGCTAAAGAGGGGGCCTCTGAAGGGCAAAAAAAAAAAGCGTGTATAGCTTTTTGGATTCTTATTCCAAATGAACTTGCAAACCTCTTCTCCTGTGGGTCCAGCCAAGTGATTTCAGCCATTGCAAGTGATGATTGCTGCGCATACCTCCGTTGCAGAAGCAGCAGGCATCGCTGGAGAAATGTGGGATTTAACAGCTGGTGGGGGGAAGGGTGGAAAAAGCAGAAAATGACCCCCTATATTTGAAAGGCGTGATGTTTCTTGCCTTGTCCCCCTTGCTCCCACTGTGCTTCCTTCCCTCCCTCCTACACACGCATTAATAAAGTGAATAAGGATTTCAAGCTATGCATTTCTTGGAAATAGGTTGGAGAGCCAGCAGCGCTGTAACCGATGTGTGATTCTCCTTTTAGGAACGAGTCCCGTGTGCTATGTACAGGGCTGGGGCGCAAAAGCCTCACTGCCAGCCGGGGCAGAGGCGAAACATTTGCAGCCTTTGGTTAAAGTTCCCTCGGTGCTGGGAAAAACAGTATTTCTGAAAGCAAAATCGTATTATATATGTAAGATATAACGTAACTTTGTTTTTTACAAAAGCTCCTATTCAGCATGGTGTGGAGCTGGGAGGCTCTGAGCAGGGCAGGGCACTTCACAGTCAGATTGAAGACGGTAAACACATACAGAAGATAAAAGTTTGAGATTCTTTGGAGGGAAGCCTGGTCGGAATTCAAGCTTTTGATGTGGACACGAGCCTCGCCTCCTGCCTTGCTTCTGCAGCCAGTGCCTCCAAGTTCCAGTAAAGTCAGACTGGAGATGTAGTCTCTTCTCTCGCCCTTTCAGCTCCCACTGCCACCACCACCACCTCAAACGGGTGGCTGGTGCATTGGAGGTCCTGCTTTCATCTGACTCATTCTCCTTTTCTGTCACAGTGACCTCCAGTGGTTCTCTTCATTTATGTCCTGCATGCTGTGTCCTTCTAAAGAATTTGGGCTATTTCTTTCCTTTTTTTTTTTTTTTTAAACATCCACAGAGCAAAACCTGTTGAAGGGAAGAAATGAGAACGCATCAGTTTTTAATCAGATTATTGTTGTTGCTCATGTGGGCACTGGAGTCCTCCTTGACGAATGTGCAGGAAAGGCATGTATCTGTAAGACTGGTGAAATAATTAGCTGGTGAAACAGAACCATTATTTGTGACTATTATATGAATAGGTAAAACTGTTCTGAGCTCTGCCACATAGAAAAATCAGACTGCTCAGGGGGAGGGAGGGGGTGAGAGGCTTGGAAAAACTGATTTGCTCAAGTTTGAAGCAGGTCAGGGAAGATTGGGGGAGGGGAAAGGACTAACTTCGTCTCTGAGGTGGTCCCACTTTCAAGAACTTTGTGAGCCCTTTTTCTGGAAGTGGTTCTCTTTATACATTCAGACTTGGCTGGCAGCGGTCACCTTGCTTGGCCTTCCCTTATTTAAAGAAACAGCTGCATATGTCAGTGTTTTTGTTGCTATTACTTTGTACCTTGTGCCAGAGGCTCTAAAGCTATAAGCCTGCTCACCTTATATGTACAGCATATAAATCTGTACTCTAAAGAGGGCCAATGGTACAGTCCTGGGGGACAGGAATGAAAGGGAAGGGCATCAGAGGCTAGGACTGAGACACCTCTCTATGCAAAGAAGAGACAGATCATTATAGACTAGAAGAGGAATTGTGTTGAAAACCAGGCAAATACTGTCAAACTCTGAGGGGCCTTTGGGAATATTTTTTTATGTAGGCAAAACTACCAGTGAACTCAATGGAAGGTTTGCCTGCTTAAGGGCAGTTGAATATAGCCCTAGAGCATCCCTCCCCCTGCCTGCCCAAGCCCAACAAAAAAACCCAGAAGTCTGGGCTTTAAAGAAAATGACCATGAATGAATTCCTAGTCTGTTACTGAAGACAGTATCAGGAAAAATTTACACATACATTTCATTGCTTGGAAGTGCCTGTGATGTTCGCTTTTGTTCTGAGATAGCTATGCATCTCATCTGCTGTGACATCTTCCTCATTCTTGCTAGCCCTGCCTAGCGGCAGAAGGGAAAATATTGGTGAAGTGCAGGATGACTCCCAAGAACCCAGTGTGAGATCAACCTCTGGATTATGTGCTCGTTACTGATATTTTTCTTCCAGTTGGATGAAAAGCCTGCCCTTGGACAAGCTGAGTCCGCCTGTGCACATGAGGCAGATGATGAGTGGGTGAGCGCAGCCTGCAGCACAACGTCTGATGTGTGTGCGCTGGTCCCGGGGATAGCTCCTGCTAACATCAACAAAAGCTCTGCGGGGTGTTTGTAGTGCACCCAGGCAAGCATTCCTTTCACAATACCTAACAGACATTGTATATACCACTGTAGATTGTTGCATATAATCCTACCTAGGCTCTGACAAATAAGACCACATCACGGACCGCTCTTTCCCAGCTTCAGGCAACTTGCCAGTGTGCTCTCTTTCCTCTTAATGTGTTAAAATCACCTAGGATGAGCCACACATTTTCCTGAGGTCTTTTTTTCAGACAATTTTAGTTAGATCCTTGTAGTTGTTTTTCATTATGCATGCATACGTTCTTACTACAATGCTGTTTAAATAATAACATGCACAGCAAATTGTTCATATAAGTGTGTTCTAAATTTACTGGTGATTTTGGACTGTGAGACTAACTCCTGTTATGTCTGTCTCTGTTGGTCTCTGGCTGCTGGTTTTTTTTATAAGTGTAACTATTAATGGTCCCAGTGGGTTGATCTTTGTCTGATAAAAACGTCTCTTAAATGGATTAAATATAAATGACGGATCATCTGTCCTTAGAGCTGCTCTTAACTCCAAGTATTTGCCCCATGTCATCTTATTATCTGAATAACTCGAATACAGTCATAGTGATTGTGACATATTTATTTAAAGTTTTCATTCTCCTGCCAATATTGAGCCTCCGAAACTGAGCAAAGCTGAGAGCTCTGGATCTGCTTAGCCCTACGGAGTCCTGATGTGAGAGTAAGTACAATGTAAAAAAGAAATAAAAGAATCAGTGGATGTCAGCTGCATTTCATTAACTTAGATAGCATTTTCTGTATCTTATTTCATGATCTGGTGTTTCCTGTAAGGAACTTCCTGTAGCCATTGCACAACAGCTAGGCTATTTGAGAAGAGGCCTTCTAAAGAACAGCCTCTCTGTATCTTTCACACTTAAAAAAACCCAAAGTTTTGTCAAGTTTTTATACTGGTTCCAATTCCTCATTGACTGTCACCCAAGGGATTGTCAGTAATGCTGTCCTGTGCTGCCCAGTTGTACTGAGAGGTGAACCTTCAGATGTTCCCAGCCACTGCTGGTGGCTCTGCCCCTGTTCTTCTGAGGAGTACCTTGGCTTTGCAGAGTCTGTGCGTTGTCATGCTTTTGCTGTGTGCAACTGATGATAGATTCTATATCCAGCAAACATGTAGAGCTTCTCTGTGATCCATGCTTGTGAGACTGAGCACTCATGTATGTGAACAACCCCTCTGTGGTCAAGGAGACCATGCAATCCTTGCTTACTGACTGACTGTGAGCAATCATGTGGGCTCATATTGGTGTATGAGACCCAAACTGCTTGAGGCTGTAAAGCAAGCCTGTCAACCCACGGCACATTTAAGCTAACTTCTCAGTATAGTTAGTGAGTTACAAAGAGATTTGTCCTTCATCTCTTGTGATTTCATATGTGTGAGTGGAATGTCATCACTACACAATGAGAAGACTCATCATTATCCCCAAAAGCATGATAAGCCCATTTTGTCTTACGAAAAATGTATTAAGTCTATGCGCTTTCCTGGTAAATCTCTCTTGGTTATTATTGGAACGGGAACTGGAGCGATGCAAAAGGTAGAAAGGAAAAGAATCTATTTACAGACACTTCTTGCCTGCTGGCATTGAAAACTGTAGACATTTTAAGTGGGTACAGCAAAGCACTAAATCTTCCCTGTTTTGTCTCAGAATTGCAAAAGCAGACTGGCCTAAAAGCCTGACTGAGGAATTGGTTACTAATACCCCTAGTTCTCATGTTGATGGGTCACCACCCCTATGAGCCCCAGCCTGGATGAGAAGAGCCTTGGGGCAGCTCGCATTTCACACCAAGGGTTGATCTGGTTGCAGGACTGAAGCATTGACAAAGTGGTATACAGCCACTTTTTCTTCTTATTGGGAAAAGAATTGGTCTTATTTGGACTAGAGTTTAGCTGCACTCAGTGATTTACCCTGACATGTTTGTGTGTTTCCATGTCCTACTAGAGGGAGCAAGAATAAGTTTCTGAACATAGGTAGATCGACTAACAGTGTGAAAACTTGAAATGTATCAGAGTAGGTCTTCTTCACTCCTCCAGTGTAGCGACAAAATGGAAAATTTGGATACATACTGGAAAACTCAGGTTACAAGGTGGGATACTTTTTCCTTTTGTCATGCCCTAATTTTCTGTTTGAGTGATCCAGATCTTATAAAATGTAGTTCTAATGGCATTAATCCACACAAATCCCTCCCGCCTCTAACATGCTTGTACATGCACAGTCATGGCAAGAAAGGCCGTTCCAATGTCTTGCTGCTAATGAAGGATTTTCATTAGTGCATATGTAGAGCTTACCTTGTAGTTCCACTGGGAAAAAAAATCTCTTCAAATTTTCTGAAATTTTCCTTAAGGGAAGCTTGTCCACAATACATAGAGTGGTCTTAAACATGCTTTCTAAAGTACAAATGTACTTTAGTGTAGCAGTGCACTCAGGAAGGTGCAGAGGATGCTCACCTGCATTGTCAGAGAACAGGATCCAGCTGTTGGAAAAGGACAGTCCATGGCATATGCATTGCAAACCACTTGGATCACTAACTCGTTCGGAAGGAGAGGCATAGAGAGGGTTAAATCATAGATATTTTTCACAGTAAATTAGTTAATATTAACTATAGGAAAAAATTATTTGTAAGGAGAAGAGTCCAGGAAACCAATTAAAAGAGAGGACTCTAGGGGGTATATATTCAAGGAATTGTGTGGGAAGTTGTGTGCATAACTTCCACTGAAGTCAATGTCTAGAGGGGCATTGTGGTGGACTGGGGGTGAGAAACTGTCTTTAAGCGTGGTCACCTTTATCCGGGTGAATACTGAAACCTATGACTTACTATCTGATGACTGTATTCATAGCCTGAGTGAAAGAACTGGGATAACCAACCATGAAAAAAAAACCCCAACACAACAAAAACCAGGGGCGGGGGGAGGGCAGGCTATACAATAATGTTTTGCCTTCCTGCACCGAGCTTTCAGTAGAGCTCAGAACATTTTAGAAAAGTGGGCAAGCCTGACCCCATTTTGAATAATAACTGGCATAAAGAAGTAAAATGACTTCTCCAAGGAGTCCCAGTGCTCCTGTTGTTAAAATTGGGGGCGAATGAAAGTGCTTCTTTCCCTGCTTTGTTCTTGAAGCCCTTAGAGAAACTGGTGGTGGTCTCAGTAGAGCACAAAAATGTATATTTTTTAAGAGTTTGTTGCTTACATGACCTGACTCCTCATGCTGATGGTTTCCATTTTATTATGGGAGGTATCATGGTGTGGTGCTTAAAAGGTAGTTTGTGCTTCCTCTACTTGTATCTATTTTTTAATTAAATAAAGACCTTCAGACTTCAGAGAAACTATTCCAGCACCTTTTCTCTGCAGTAAATTATGACCAAATAACAAAATGTTTTAAACTCTCGAAGACCGTAACTAAATACAGCCAGCATTCCCCTACTTTCTGAATTACTGCAAGAGAGCCAAATTCTCTGTGGTGGCTCAGGAGATCAAGGGCACTTACTCATAAGTGAACATGCAAGCTTACTACACTGTAGGTGCATTGTATTGGGAATAGCGCTGTCCGCATGTTGAGATGGTGAATACCTAGAAGTAAGCCAAATAGTTCCTGTGCCTGAAATCCCTTCCTTGAGAGCATAGAATCATTGCATAGTATAGGCGTAAACTACATTGGCTTTTTTTTTATGTGTCTTGAAAGCCAAATGAATGTCTGTATTTACGAAGGACCACGAAACAAACTCTGTGAGTGGAACTCCACTGTTGGTGAGCTACCACTGCCAAGTGCACAGAGCCTGAAAAGGTCTGTTTTTGAGGTCCAGCACAGGGTAGCTGCTGTGAAGAACTGTCATCATTTGATGTCTCTTAACAGCTTTTAAGTTCTGTAGTAAACATGGTGACTACTTTAAAACCAGAGCAGCATGGGGTGCCAAATGTAGGTTCCCTTTGGAGATCTTGGGCAATAACAACATTTCTGAATGTGTTAGCT
>NW_008824864.1:2628085-2635530 GCF_000699105.1 Pygoscelis adeliae | reverse complement strand
ACTTCTGAGGTAGTCCACCATCTCCTAGTATGACACCCTGGCTTCATTTCTTTGTAATTCTGACTCATCTTTGACCTCTCAAGCTGAAAACTTGTAAAAGGTCTTTTAGAAAATTTCAGCCAAAATAGTCATACCATTTTTAAATGCAACACAAGGAAAACTCATTGTATTATGCATGTTAAAAATATTCTCGAATTTCTTCTGAGAAGCCCTAGCACCTTTGTGGCTCAGGGGGAAAAATGGAAATTTGGAAGTGCCTCCTCTGCATTAGGAATGCTCTTTCATCACCTTAAAGAACACCTGGCCATGTTGTAACCCTCTGAAAAACCACACTCGTTGAATAAAGGTTCCTTTACCAGCAAAAGCCTTCATCACTGAGCATGGTCCAACTCCTGTGCATGACTAGACTTTGAGTGCACATCCCTTCCTGGACAACCAAAGGTACCCTGCCACCCTCCAGCTCCCATGTTCTACCAGGAGCGCAGACCCTGCCGTCTGAGCAGGCTCATGCTCAGAGGCTATGAGGGCAAAGGCAGACTATCCCTACAACGCCTGCTTAGCCAGGAGATTGGGAAATGCACTGGGATAGGGTGATGTAAAGCAACAGTGAGGAGGAAGCCTCCCCACTCTGCTCTGGTTGTTTTTCCTGCTGGCAGGTGAGTTGAGAGCAGGAGGAAGCTGATGTGGCTGCTGAGGGGAGAGCATAGCCCACCAGGAGAAAAGCTGGGATGAAGAACTTGGAGAAACACAAGATCGGTGACTGTGAGCAGAAGAGGGACTTGCTGAGCCAGGAGACTGGTGAAGGAAGCTGACGTGGGTGAGGTGAGGTCTGGGATTAGCTGTCCAAAGAGGATGGAAGATGCAGTGTGGCTGGGGATGGTGGGGACCAGGAGAAACAGAGCTGAAAGGACGTGGGGTGTGGAGAGGGAAGGAGGAGTGAGGAGAAGGACGGGCACAGGAATGGTGGGAGCAGAAACAGTGAGCCAAGGAGAGCACAGGGCAGCTGGCGCCAGATGAAAAGACAAGAGCTGGGTTTTGGCTTTAGCAGAGGAAAAGGAATGAGGCACCGATGGGGAAGCAGAAGTAGGGGGGGAGAGAGGGAAGAGAAAATAGGTGGCAGAAGTAAGAACTGTAACATCTGACCGTGTAATCCTAGCCCTGGCTGTAATGTGGGAGCAAAGAGGCCAAATGAAAGTTGTGTGAGCAACCTTCCTTCTGGTACTTCCAAACTCTTGGAGTGCCTCTGTACCCATAATGCTGTCCATTTTAGGTGCCTTTAGGTGTGCACATGTGCCACGTAGAACATCAAGTGGGCAGACATACATGAATGTAAAAGTGCAGTCTTCCAAGAGGTCATACAATGCAAAGGTTGAAGTTGTATCACAATTTTTTTCCTCCTCTGAAATGATCAGACCTCACATTTGTAGATCAGAAGATATCAGGATAAGTCCTGATTACTGCAGGGTCTCTGAGGCAAGTTGAATCATTGGGGTTGAACCATCTGAGAAACTGAAATCTCTGGAAGATTTTAGCCCCCCACAGCTAAGAAGGCAAAGCTGCTGTAGCTTGTCTCAGAAATAGGGGTCTTCAGGATTTATTTTCCTGCAAAACTGAGAGCTCAAAAAAACTTGCATTCAGCTTTGCAGAGTTAAATCCAACGGTCTGCAGCAGTGACTTTCAAACCATAGTCTGTGAACCACAGGATCCGTAGACAGCTTTTATAAGGCCTGTGTAAAGGTCTTTAAGAAAAACAGGACTTTTGCTTAAATTCGCTACAATCACAAATTTTACATATAGAAACTAGGAAAAAATTGCAAGTCCTTAATGGACAGTGTAAAGATATGGGGGAGACCAGAGGCACTTCAAAATCAGGCCTCCTCTTATGACGTGGTCAGTTCTACGGAGCCAAGGTTTAGCATTTGTGTGTATGGTTTTGTTTTATGCTCTTTGGGCCCCCTGTCTGCCCAGGATCATCCTTTCTGACAAAGATAAATTGCCTCTGCCTACCGTAGCTTTAGGTTTTAGTTCCACTGGGATATGCCAGTAATCATGAGATACAAAATCGTCTTCTGAATATATTGCAGTTAACTTTGGTTGTATAAATCCAAGCATTAGCTGGATACTATAAATAGGCAGGATGTGCAAGGAGGCCAAGTTTAAAATGTGCAGGAACCATGCCTTTTTTCTTTAATGCAACCCCGAAGTTGTGCTACATTTCATCACGTATAATATGAAATAATATGCATGTGCTTTGTGGCTGTAGTAATTAACTGGACATAATGAAGCACTGAATTTCACACTTTGGAGAAGTGGATGGGGGAGGATGGGTAAGTTTTTCTCAAGTTTTCTTGCTTTTAGTGCTTTCTTGGAGGTAGTTTTCTGCAAGATTGGGTAGAGAGCAGAAATACATCTGTTTTATATTATACGATGGCTGTACTTTGGCAATGGAAAAAGATGGCACTTAAAAAAAAGGAAAGAAGAATAAAAAAGAAAAGCTTGGCAACTACAGAATGGAGAAACAATTACAAGAACTATCTTAAAATTCCCAGGATTTGTAATTTATTTTTCCACGCTTGCATTTTTCTGATGTTGCTGATGCTAAAGGAGTGAGACAGAGGAAATTCAGTAGGATTTTACAAAGTACAGATATCTCCGTGAAACAATCTCCTTTATTCAGGTTGCTCCCATAGCAGCTGCTGTGATTAATGTGTGGGTGGTAGCAAAAGGGATAGGAAGCAGGACTCATACGTTCACTTTTAAAAAAGCGATAGATCATGGTTTTTTTCTGTAGTTTTCTTCAGCCAGTGGCCATGAAGTAATGAAGGTGGTCTCCCCCTTCACTGCAATTATCTATGGGTATAAGGCAGAAGTAAAATTAATGCAGATGTTTTTTGGGAACAGAGCCATGTGAGGCATCTTTGTGGTGGGAGGGGGAAAAGTTATTCAGGCAATACAATAGTACCTAGTGACGTGTCATAGAATCATAGAATAGTTTGGGTTGGAAGGGACCTCTAAAGGTCATCTAGTCCAACCCCCCTTGCCATGGGCAGGGACATCTTCAACTAAATCAGGTTGCTCAGAGCCCCGTCCAACCTGACCTTGAATGTTTCCAGGGATGGGGCATCCACCACCTCTCTGGGCAACTTGTGCCAGTGCTTCACCACCCTCAGCATAAAAAATTTCTTCCTTCTATCTAGTCTAAATCTACCCCCTTTAGTTTAAAGCCATTCCCCCTTGTCCTGTCGCAACAGGCCCTGCTAAAAAGTTTGCCACCATCTTTTTTAGAAGCCCCCTTTAAGTACTGAGAGGCTGCAAGAAGGTGTCCCCAAAGCCTTTTCTTCTCCAGGCTGAATAACCCCAACTCTCTCAGCCTTTCTTCACAGGAGAGGTGTTCCATCCCCCTGATCATTTTTGTGGCCCTCCTCTGGACCCGCTCCAACAGGTCCGTGTCTTTCTTATGCTGAGGGCTCCAGAGCTGGACGCAGTACTCCAGGTGGGGTCTCACCAGAGCAGAGCAGAGGGGCAGAATCACCTCCCTTGACCTGCTGGCCACGCTGCTTTTGATGCAGCCCAGGATACGAGTGGCCTTCTGGGCTGCGAGCACACATTGCTGGCTCATGTCCAGCTTTTCATCCACCAGTACCCCCAAGTCCTTCTTGGCAGGGCTGCTCCTACTGTTGTTTCCATTTTTTCTTTCCTTTATATATTCACCCAAGAAACAATCTTTCCCCCCCCCCCTCATATTAACATAAGGTGGTCCCAAAGTACAAAGAGCTGAGACTCTACTCATGTGGTAGACATTTTCATCTTTGAGTAAAGTTGGTGGGAGCCGACGACACTGAGCATCTGTCTATTTTTTAACAAGACTACAGGGCGTGACATGTGAGCACCTTCCAAGAGTGTAGTAAGTGATGCATCCCATGGGGCTGCTTTTCACATCCTCTCATTTGGAGAATGTAATGTTTCAGCCTTTGCAGGGCTGGGGACTGGAAAGGGAACCATGCTTTCCCTGCAGCGGGGTCTGAGCTATATGACAGTACCCCCAGGTTGTTCAGCAACTTAGCTGGCTTGAAATAGAGCACTGGAACAAAATACATTCTGAGTAATTTTTAAGTAAAAGCTAATGTGAAAATGTGGGAGTTTGAACCAATATAAACACATTAAATTTAAAACGATTTTCAAATGTAGTAAAGAAAAAAATTATGTTCCTGCTCTTGAAATTCCTAAAGGACACATTTTTCCTTCTGAGTCATGATTTAATTAGATTATATTTTATTACACATTCTTTACAAATTTTAAAATACTGCTATTATACATGCACAAAGAAAAATCAGTTTGAACAATTGTATGTAGGCATTCATTGAAGTCAACCACAAAACAGGAACATTTTATGTCAGTTATCAATGTACTCGATATGTATATCTAAAGTGCATTATGTTACAAAAAATATAGAAAGTCAGCAGCACCAAGATACGTTCACAAAATAAATACACCAGTCAACAAAATAAATTATGGTAAATGTGACAATAATAATTGTCTCAGCCTTAGCAAAAAAAAAAAAAAAAAAAAAAAAGGAAAATTCACAATAACCAAATGTGCAGTTTCAGAGAGCAATGGGGGAAAAAAGGTTTTATTCTGAGCATTTACAATATTTACAGGTAATAAATATTTTAATACTTCCCATATGTTCACTATTACAGAATACTGCAATATGTCTTCCAAAAATCTCTTGCTGAAAATGTCAGCGCCTCCTGCAAAGAAGAAAAGGACAGAAAAAATAGAAAAATTAATTTTCACTTCAAATACATAGACACAAAATTAATGGCGAGTGCCACAGACTATAACGGGTGTGCCTTGCTAGTAGGCTATTGCTATTATTTGCAATAATAGAACCAGTTTAACAATGCTACAGTTTTAGACATCTTTTCAAGACCTCAGCTATATTTCCTTCAATGCAACTCAGCTGGCGGTATGAAGACCTGCAGTTTGTCATGACACTGAGGCCATCTATTCCACTATATTGTACACTCAGAGAAATAGGAAGGGGCTTTAGTTTTCTTTAGAGCCTTATGCAAGAAGATTCCTGAGCGCTACAGGTAGAAAAATTGTATCAACCTATAATAAAGATGCCAAGTGCTTAAAAGAAAAAAATAGAGTTGGAGAAATGAGAAATTTGTTTTGAAGATAAGAAAAAGAAAGCCCTTATAGAACTCTGTGGCAATCATGCCCCTGCTGTGTTAACTGCTTGGGTATGATGCCAGGCTTCTGATTAAAACAGTCCCAGGGGGCTTATTTGGTCTATCTTTCCCACTGATAGACCACCTGTTAGACAAGGGTCTGTTTATCTTAGAGATGTATGTTTCTATGCTGTCGTGTACACGAGTACCTGCAGTACTTATGCAGTAAAGGCTGCTCAGGTCTTGAAGTGAACAGATCCTTGATAGCATGTCTCTTTAAGTGCTTGAATGAATGAAAAGACTATAACCCTGAAATTTTCTCTCTGTGAGCCAAAGAGCTTGGTCCTGAAAGAAAACGAGCATCACACTGTGTTAAGTTCTGACTCCTGTTGCATTCAATCAAAGCTGAAACAGTCAGCTGTATACAGTCCTAAGATTTGGGAGTTTTCTGAGGGATGCTGGCAGCCTGGTGTGTCTTCTGTACTCCTCCCTTCCTTGTGAAGGCACGAGAACAAAAGCAGAGCCTGCTCCTATCCTGTCAGTATATTACTTATACTGCAATATTATTTTAAGTTACTTCTTAGCAGTGCTGCAGAAAATGCTGAAGGGTTGGGCTTTTTTCCCTTCTGTCCCTGTGAACAGCACATTTCTGTAATGCACGTTGGTTCCCTGGGAAACAGCTATAAGATGGAATGCGAAGCTATAGGATGGAGCAGGATTCGCTCTGTTGCTGGACTGATCGCCAAAGCTGCGGGTAGCGTTCCACATGGCAGACGTGTGTGGGTGTGAGATACAAAAAAAAGCAAATCCCTGAGACTTTAGGAGGGGGTTTTTTTATGTGCACATTGAAAGTGAGACTACATTTAACATTAGGAAGTCTACTCATTTGAAAGGTTTCTTAGGAAATTAGGTAATAACAGCTTAATTGTATTGGAATGGGAATATAACTGGAATGTCCACGAGAAAGAATTTTTTAAGTAAGTGTCTGGGATGGAAATGCTAGCATGAAGCTCCTTAATAATTAACTAGTAATATTAGGGTGTATTCAGGCTATGCTACAATATATATAATAATGGCACACAATTCATACAGCATGACTGTATATGTGTGTCTGCACTACACAGGCCTATTTTTAAGAGGGTGACATTTCAATTTGGCTTGGATTTTAGACTTTGTTTTAGAGTTTGAGCTAAGCCACATCTTGACAATGGGCTCTTTACTAATGACTACTTGCAAGCTGCTTTCTGTGATTTAGTCCCAGATTTTGAAAGATTGGCTTCTTTTATGAGATATTTCCTGTAGTAAGTCAAAAGATCTAGAAAGCACGTTATTTTTGGTCTTTTTTTCTGACCTAAACCCAAAATTTTGGATCAAGATTGGACGGAGGGAATTGGCATGGGGATTTTAGTTCAGTGTGTTGAGCAGAAAAGAAGCACAGAGATACAGTGAAAAGCATGCTTAAAGTTTATCTTTGCACTTCCTTGACATTTGCCCTGCTGCATTATGCATATCTACTTCTTCACTGTAAAGTAATGATGCTTCTCCTAAGCTGCAGCTAGCCTTAGGGGTGCTACAAAAGCAGCTTCTACTGGTGTAGCATATGGAAATCCTGCCTGCACACACCTTCCTTGTCCCCCACCAGCAGATAGAGTAGAAGTTCCTGATTCAGCTCAATACAGCTGAGGAGTCAACCTCACTCAGATTTGGTCATCCCTCCATCTAAAATGCGCTTGCCCACCTTGTGCCAACAACCACGTAGACAACTGCATTGAACCTGACTCCCCTTATCTAAAGTACACGTCAGGGAGTTGGGACTTGCTTTCATTTAAAGTTTAGAAATTATACCTTTTGCCAGCCTACGGGGATAACTGCTCATATACGAGCGGTTTCTTAAAAGCTGAACCAGCACATTATGCTCTGTACTTGTGAAGAAGGAATTTCATTCTCCTGTTTTATGGCTTCTCTTCGTTTAATCATCTTCAATTAAGTATCTAAAATATAGGTCCTCCTTAGGAATCTGTTTCTCGCCCTGGAGAGATACTGCATCTTGGGCGATAATATCGGGAAGGTAAAGCTGGACTTCCTTCAGCAGTCTGGCCTCCACAGTAAAGCTGACTGCCTTCAGCCATCCAACCATACTTGAAACAGAAAGGCTGAACTAGGAAAATCAGCAGGGTTGTACCTGTCATTCTTTTACATATCCCATTGGATATACAACCAAAGACAGAGTAGCAAGAAAAAGAAACAACACTGAAAATGCCCTAGGAT
>NW_008824864.1:2622157-2628048 GCF_000699105.1 Pygoscelis adeliae | reverse complement strand
ACATTCAAGATTTCTATGTGCCAAAGACAGGTGCTATTTATTGGCCACCACAGTTCCTTAACACCCGTTGAAACATCAGGTGACTCTTGACCAGAGTCCCGGGGCGTGCCTTTCCTAAGGCGCTGAGACAAACCAGCCTCTCATGCTTTGCTACTAACTGCTACAGCCATGCTAACTGGTTTATGGTCAGGGACACCGAATGCCTAGCCCTGAATGCCGGTAACTCCTGTAGATGCCAGCAGAAGTTGAGGTGATGGAGCACATTGCAAACTGTGGCCTGTAAAGTTTAACCCAAGACTGGATTTTAGTAAATCCCACAGCTGGCATGTCTTTCTAAGGGATTTACTGTGAGCAAGTGGCACTTCTCTTATGTCTCTGTTCTGCCAAAGTGAAGGGGAGGAGGAGAGAAAAGGGAGGGGTTTTTGCGGTTGAAAATGCAAACATTTGAGGAGAACTGAGGAGTGGACTCCTTGGCTTTGTCTGCAAGTCTGCAGACTTCCTCTCAAGCTGAGATCACTGCAAGCAGACGAGTTGCTTGGGGCACCTAGACTGAAGTCTTCAGCTCGCCACTGCCCTGAAAACCCTTCATTGTCATACATGAGGGAAGCACGTCTCTCTCCAAAAGCAATGCTCAACATTTTTCAGCAGCAACGTAATTGTTTCACGAGCTGGCAAAAAGATGGAGCTGAATTAAAAAGTCCTAATGGCAGGGAAAATTTTATGGCAAAAGGCTGGTCTGCGTTGTTTGCAGATATTACTAAGAGAGAAATTTTCCGGGTTCTCCCCTAAGGTTAAACAGTAAAATGAAAAACTGTAAAGTAAGGGTAGGAAAGTTGCCAAAAAGGGGAGGCGTTGAGAGGGAGGAAAGAAAACTTCGCCATTTTATAGATGCAGAGCCTTAAATAAAACTCAAAGCTTTCAATCTGCTGAGGCCCAAGTGTGGGACCAAGATCTGACGTGCGAGACACTACAGTTAAAACAGGAAAGGAAATTTTAATGGCTATGATGTGCTTTCTTTTTTGCAGAAATAACTTTACTTACTACTCACGCAGCTTCAGGAAGCTCATTTTGGCAATAAGTGGTTTGCTTGAATTGTTTGTCATAGGAAGGAAAGACTTTGTCACTAGTGCAAAGTGGAAAGGGTACTTACTTACCTCCAGAAAGCACCTTGAGACTGTGCACCGCTTGAAGAGCCACTGCCCAGTTATGAGCATAAAGGTGTGCTATTACTCCAGGTTTGAGTGAGGCCTGGGCCTCTCACACTGAAGGATAACAATTTCAGTAAATATATGGTATGCCCCACAAAAGGATATAGCAGAATTACCTTAAAGTGTGATTATGTGTTGTAACAGAGTTGTCCAAGAGTGGGCTCTCGGTCACTCCACTTCCATACACGCCAGAATTTAGCCAAGCCGAGCGGGCTCGCCTCTTTTTCTTCTCTTGTTCCTTACGTTTTCCAGGCTTTGCTTTCTTTTTCTTCCCCGATACCTTCATGGGCTGCTCTTTGTAGGTCTGTGATTTGTTTGTCTCCTGAGTTAGATATCTGCCCTCATCTTCACTACCAAATCGGACAGGGTAGTTCTTCGTATTGGTAGCAGGCTTAGGGTTAGGTGAAACCTCCGAAGTTGCACGGATTTCTGCAGTGTTGACACCTTCAATTAAATTTTGAAGGAATATTCTTCTTCGTAAGTCTTGGATTGACTTGCCCTTGTCATGCAATAGCTGGTGCTCTGATACAGCCCGTTTGCTAAAGAAAGGGAAGAGAGGAGTGGGAAAAAACATTTAGGATTTGGTTATTGCCCAGTACTCGGCAGAGCTCCTCTCTCCTCTGGCAGTGGTGGCCGCAGTGGTGCCCACAGTGACTGTGTACCAGCTCTCAGGCTTGGAGACATGCAGTTAAATCAGACTGCTGGAGCAAGTCCTGCTTCTCAGAGTAGCTGCTCCCTACAGAGGAGGGAAAGACCTAAGCGGGTAATAATTCTCAGCTGACCGATCACACACCACTGGACCTGGAGTTGGATTAGTCACTGCTCTGTTCTAGGAAAGCACTATAACTCTTAATATATCACACTTCAGGCAGTAAAAGCAGGAAGGCAGTTGTCAGGGATAGGAAAACTAAAGGGTCAGATAATGGAGCACTGCAGTCAAGCAAGAGAGAGAATAACAAGTACTTGTACTGAAGCCGGAAGCAGTGTTTATACAGCATCATTCTAAAAATTTTCTTCTGCTCAGTCATGCACTTCAAAAACATAAATAAATGCATAAAAGTGCATTTCATTTCTAAATTTAAATAAATGCAATTGCAGGAGCGTAATGGAAAAATGTTCGAATTTGGGCGCCTAAAATGTAGGCACTTCAGTCCGTAATGAGCTATCCAGAGAGGCAGCAGTCTGAGCATCAGCAGAGATGAGCCTCAGCCACTCCTGTTGATTTTACTGCTTAACCACTTGTGTCTGTCTATGGTTTTAGATGCCTTTCTATTATTCCTTTAAATGTGAACTTTTTGGGCCAAATTTCTTGTCCGCTGTGCTCTGTGCTCTCTGAGTTTTATGCTAGCCTTCTTCACTGGATCTTCTTCAAGAGCATCCTGGTTTGTTTGAGCGGGTCTCTGGTACTTTTCCAGAGTTCATGACCTTTTGGTTCACTAACCTCTGTTTTGTTTTCGAGGAACTGGGAGATGGTTAGCTATCTGTCTTTTAGAGATGTTGTACTGGCAAAGAAGGTATGAAACATCTGAGGAAAGAAGATACAAGTGGCACCTGCATAATAAATAACCGTGAGAAAATACATGCTTTTTCCTTGGTGTGGGATAGACGCACAGCTGCGCTGTGAACCACAGAAAGAGCGCAAGCTGGGATTTTAGCTATGTTCCCATGAATGCTATAACACAGTTTATCCTTCCAATTGCCCTACTTCAGTGTGCTGAGATTGGCTATGTATCCTCTCATCTTGCATCAGGGTACTGCATGTGACTGGATTCTTACTGGCCAAAGAAAATGAATTCACTTCCTTGCCTGTCGTATAATCATTTGGTCAGTTAGCTGGATAAGAGGTTGTTTCTGCATGTGGGTGAAATGGGAGAAGATACATAACTGTGAGTGAATATTCCTTCCTTCCGTCCGTTCCACCCCTAATTATCCTGCTACATTACCAGGTTTCAAAATGTGGTGGACAAAGATAGTATGCTAAATGATTGGGAGTGTTCTGCAATTTATCTTTCTCAGTCCCTTCAGCCAAACTCGTTAGATCTGTGATTTGATCAACGGTAGAGCTACTTGAAATCGGCAACTTCAAGTAGCATTGGTTTAAGAGCATCCCCTTCACTTTTTGTCTCTGTAGAGCTGCACTTTTTGAGTATTGGGTTCAAGTGATGGGTTCAAGAGTGATATTACATCTCTACTGCTCAGTGTAAAATTCAAACAGCAGCTTTCCCCCATTCCACAATGAGACTGAAAGATGACTCTTGTTTTTGCATGAAGTGATACAGTAGGGATACTTGCTCAAAATCAGGCCTACTTATACCCAGGTTTGTGAGCACACATTTGACCAAACATTGCCTATGTTTTAAGTGTCCCAAAATCAGTTTTGGATGATTTCAGGCTTTAGGGCAAGTATTTTATGCCCTTCAACTCAATGTCCCTAAGCAAAAATGCAATGTGATAATACTGAGCTGAACCCATATTGTTTCATTCTCTTCAGTGCAGCTGTGACCATTAACGCAAGCTCAAGATCTCCCCCAGGAGAATTTTTTTGACCAGTGCACTCCCTGAAGCTCTCCAATAGCCATCTCTAACAACCTTCTCATTAAGGTCAGTCTGATTTGCGAGTATGCTAATAAAACTAGCACCTTGGACTCCTCTTGAGTGGCATACTTCTGTGCTGCTTGTCAAGCTGTCCATTGTGGCTCATGTTACATTCCTAGCTTCAGTAATCTATTTTCCCAGGATATTTGCATGGGAAATGCAGTTCTCCTTTCACTCTTCTAGTTTATAAAAAGCATACAAAATCTTAGTGCTTTACTGAGTCTAAAACAGTATGTCTCATGTGATGAGCAAAGCTTTCCTACTGCCTCTTGTAAACTACCAAGGATAATTCCTTTTATCACAGACAACCTAAAGCTGCCTTAATCCTGTAATGTGTATTTGGCCAATTTACCCACTGTGACAAAATCTTGAATCTCTAAAGCCTGTTATTAAAGTCCTCTTGATTGAAAAGCTATTCCATTTTACAGAGCTGAAACCTAAAGATTTGGTTCCAGTACACACAAGGCAGTCAAAGAACATCACAAGATCTGCATCTTGTGTGAGCATACATTTCCAAAATAATGCAGGGATTGACATGTGAGGGGTTAGTATGCCAAAGAGGGTGGGTTTCTGTTTAAATGTCTGTATGATATTTAGCATTAAGTCTCGCCCCAAATAACATTCTGCTATTCCAGATGATTGTATAATATTACGTAGTGTTACATTTCACATGACTTTTATTACTCAGCCAGACTTAAGGATTACATTTTGCCTACCAATTTCCTTTGTATGCTCTAGATCAAAAATCTTCTTAAAACAAAGAAGATGTGGTAGATACATATCTCTTTGACCTTCTGCCTCCTTCTGGCTCAGTTATTCAAACAACCCCTGTGTTTGTAAATCAGGGAAAAATACTTGCCTAGGAAGGCTGATGTAAGAAGTGCTTCATAATGGAGATATCAACAATATCTCACCCACACACACAGAGCAGGAAGGCAATGGAAACTGGAATGATTGCATTCATATATTGGGTACGGTGTGTAAAAAAATATTAGGCTGTTAGGGTTAAGATGACCCACTAGAGGTCCCTTCCATCCTTCTATAAAATGCACCTCTCATTCAAGGAAAAAGAGTCTGACCCCAAACCAAGTGCAGTAAATGCTAAGCTTACATGTGGTAGGCACTTTTGAGAGAAGGATGTTGATGGTTTGTATTTGACCGGAGTGTCCAAACTAATTACTGTATGCAAGTACACTACGCACATACGAGACAATGTCTCATTACAGGGAAAACACTAGAAATCCATGACTTGTGACTATTCTGACTTCATGTACTTCTAGATAAGCTGTTCTTTTCAGGCACATTCTTTCTTCATTTTTTTCACTGGCTATCTAGCGTCACTGAGAGGCAACATTCTCCAACTGACAACTTTCTGTCTCAGCGTTGCTCTTATTTAACCATTATTATCCTTGACTACTCATGTTGGGTCTGATTGTAAGTTCAGCAAAATAACTGGAAAGGATTCAGTCAGCTCTCTGCCTGGATTTTGCAAGACTGAGTGCCCTTGCCCCTGGCTCCAAAGCGAGTGAAAGCTGCTTGACCTATCTCAGGGTTAGGAAAAATATTTTGAACAGATCTGGGGACATGATGCTGCAGTGTCTGGGCACGCTGATAAAAATATCTAATTTCACTTTGAGGTATTACTGGGTTTCTCAGAGATTCTTTAGCAGCTAAAGCATTTCTATAACAAATAATATGTCTGGCAATCTTTTCTTGGGACAATTTGCTATTGCTTTCCATGGGAGATTTGCCTCAGTAAGGTCTGTAGAACCAGGCCTATGGCATTTTGATTATTTTTGCATGGCTATAATAATGTGCTTCAGTATTTTCATCCGTTACTGGTTTAAGCCTTTGACTGAAAAAAATATCTCTAGGCTTAAGTGAGTTATTAACCATTAACTCTAGGAATGGTTTGTGGTGATATTAAAACAGGACACATGTTTGAGTGTGGTGTCTGTGTTTGTGCTGTACCCACAAACAAAACTACGTGAATGCCACTAACTGACAGCTAACTGGTTTCTTGTGTGTGTTTTACATGCCATAGCAAAGAGGGAGCTGAGAAATGCATTTTGACTGTTTAGCTTCCAC
>NW_008824864.1:2620737-2622125 GCF_000699105.1 Pygoscelis adeliae | reverse complement strand
ACGGAATGGGGATGTTGGGAAGACCTCTAATCCTGACCTTTAAAAACAAGTGTTAGAACAACCCTAGTTTCAAAAAGTGAAAGAGTATTTCTTAGCAAATCTAACTTTTTAAAAAAACAAATTTGGCTTAGATCCAGGTCAGAGTTTCTTAGCCAAGGAAATACAGTTTTTGATTGTACTTCAATTATTTTCATTTTTTAAATTCTGAAACTGAAGTTTGGTTCTGCTATATCCCAAGAGAAGAAAATGGTCTCAAATGAAAGAAATAGCTCAACAATAGTTTGCAGGAGTACGAAACAGCTAAGCATTAATGGACTGGGAAGAATACACTGTAGCATTATCAGCAATAACATGTTCTACACAATTTGCTGTAGGAGATTTGTAATAGCTGTCTGCCTGGTGCCAAAGTTTAGGTGTGTCTGAAGTCACTTCACCTGGGGGATTTTTTTTGTTGCTTAAATGGCAGAGGAAGTGCTATTTGGAGATCTTGTCCTTATGTATGTGATAAAACAGTTACAAGGAAACCCATGTGAAATTGTTTGCTGTGTCATGTTCCCTGTAAGTTGTGACTGGATTTTCCAACCCTCTTTCTCCAACCTGACTTCCTTTTGAACTCAGTAACAATACAGCCCTCCACAGTATGACTGAAGTGTTTCTTCCTTAGAAAATCTGATGCAAGTCCAGTGAAAGCCAGTGAGTTCGGTGTGTGAGACAGCTGCTCCTACATCAGCCCAGTGGCTTCTCTTCTGCACTTTGCGTAGGGGATATTAGTATAAACCATGCGGATTATTTTGGAAGGAGCAAAAAGGTCATTTCCTGAACAGACTCTCTTAAGTTACATTGTCATTTATCAAAAAAATATGCGTCTGCCTCCAAGTCAGATACTGGACTCCCTTTGGAAATTCTTTTTTTGCTGAAGCGGCAGAAATCCAAAGAAATTGTTCAGTACTTCAGTTTCATGACGGCCCTCACTACTGTGTGTTTCCCCTACCCTTATCAACATTGGCTCCACGCCAGTGCCGAAGTATGCGGTACTTAGTGTAACACACAGCAGTTTGATAAAACGGGATGCTCCCTACGAGGACCCTCCCAGGACGCGGGAAGGCGCACGGGCGGTAGCCGCATGCTGGACAAGCACACGGCTGCATTGCTGCTCCCCTCGGCAGAAGAGACAGCTTTAACATCTCCTTCCCAAAAGTTGTATAAGTTCAGACAGCCGAAAAGCGCCCTCTCCCTGCCCCAAACGCCCTCTGCCTATCGCTTAGACACCACCAGTGAGCACCTGGGGCAGGTAACCCGGAGCCGCTTCGCTGCAGAGCCGCGCCGGGAGCGCTGCTGGAGGCTGCAAACCCCCCCGGGCTGCTCCCACCGCCGGCACCGGCGCTGCC
>NW_008824864.1:2619369-2620725 GCF_000699105.1 Pygoscelis adeliae | reverse complement strand
CCCCCCCCCGTCGAGGTGGGCAAAGCGGGGGGGGGGGTAAAAAAAAAAAAAAAAAAAGAGAAACTCACAGTCTGCGGCTGATCCCCTCTACTGATCTCCCGTAAGCGGGCACGGAATAACTCAGCAGAAACACTGCGAAACTCCACTGCTGGAAGAGTTTAGTGAACATTGTATCCTCCGGGTCTTAAAACCTGCAAGGAAAGGGAGATCAGTCCCAAGGGACACATGCGCCAGCGCCGTCCTCAAACAGTCCCTGCTTTCGGCTCTACCAGCTCCGAGGTTGTGAAGGAAAAACAAACTTTCTGAGCTCTCGGCAGCGGCTCACTTCTTCCAAACTTTGCTCCGTCTCTCTCCCTTCCTTGCTGTCTGCCTCTCCCTCCTTCCCTCCCTCCCTCCTTCCCTCCCTCCCTCTCTGTCTCTCGCTGCCCGGAGGCAAGATCTCTCTCAATATTAGTTAAAAAAAAAATCATCTAGCTCACATTTGAACCGGGTTAGAGAGCGCGTCCATTTGTCTCCCTGAGCCCTGTTCGATTCTAGTCCGCTAAGGCGCTGTCTCAGGGCTTTACGTTACGGGAGAAGCCCTCTTTGCAGATAAGGAAAGATTCCCAAAAGTCAGCTCAGCCACCCTCTTCTCTGTAAACACACGCGCGGACACACACACACAGAGAGAGATTCGGGGGCGGGGGGGCGCGGGGGGAATGCATCTATATATCTGTCTTGAAGTATACCTCTGGAAAAAAAAGTCAGGTTCACGTCCTCTGCTTCCGGAAAGTTGGGTCCACAACTGTGGCAAGGAAAGGGAACTCAAGCAAAGAGCGCCGCTGCCTAGCTGGAGAGCCCGAGAGGTCTAAGAGGAGCGGTAGCCCGGGGAGGCTCAGGGGCTGGGAAGCATGCTTGGCTCCCCAGGTTGGATTGGGCTGGAGCCTGCGATGTTCACACGCTCCGAAGCAGCCTCTGGGAGACCTGCGGGAGGACGGAGGGTTTTGCAAAGAGATGGCGCCCTAGGAACATGTGCGGAGAGAGCGAGAGCCCGGGCGGGATACCCACAGCCAAAGAGGAGACTAGAAATCAGCGCTTCACGGGACCGGAATCAAAAAGGAGCGAGGAAAGGGAAACACCCGACAGCACATGCACTCAGCAGACCCTAAGGACTCCGGCCAAGCTCTTCGCATCTTCTGCAGCCGGGCTCCTCTCCCTCTCTGCCCCCACTTCTCCCTTTTTGCGTTTACCCCCGGGTCAGCGCCTCCCCTGCCGTCGCACAGTGGCAAGGGCGACCCCCCCCCCCCCATCAGTGGGGGCACTTTTTAGATCAAGCCCAAAAGCCCAGCCCGGGATCGTTGCCGCCTTTCCTTTCAC
>NW_008824864.1:2617501-2618602 GCF_000699105.1 Pygoscelis adeliae | reverse complement strand
CCCGGCACCCCTCACCCCACCGCGGGGCTGCACTCCGCGCCCCGCCGGAAACCTCCCCGGAGCGACCTGCCCGCTGCCCCCAGGTACGACCAGGGGTCGCTGGTTTCTGCCACTGACAGCCTGATTTACAGCAAACGCTTTCCCAACACCCTCACAAGCCGCAACAAAACACCGAGGTGCGCCGGCTGGCTGCTCCTTCTCGTCCTCTCCCCGTATTAAGGAACGCTTTCTGCAGAAAGTTCAGGTGCAAAGCAAACCATTTTTCTACCTGCAGGTTACTTTGCGTTAAACGGCACTTGCTGCCACAATTTAAAAGCCCAGCTCCTTAGCCAAATTTCGTACCACATAAGCAAATAAAACCGAAAACATGAGAGCTGAAATAGAAATCATGCTGAAAACATTGAATCGTTTATGCTGTAAATAAATTCCCTGAACACCTGGTAGGCTATAAATTAAAATGTATAGCTAATACGCTTCTTTGATTTACACTGCCCTTTCGACTAATTAAAAATAACTGTGTCATCCCCTGAAAACAGCCCCCACGCACTCATAGGTCTATTGCTCATGTTAAAGGTAAAACGTCCATCAAATATTTTCAGAATTTCCTCTCCCCCAGAAATTTAAAAAAAAAACAAAAAACCCAACCCTTACAGACTCAGGAAAAATAAATAACCTTTACAAACTTGGAATACTGAAGTTTCTTCACAATTTATTACTTCACCTTTTCCTTGAGTTACAGCCCTCTGTGCCTCTCAGAGATCACCCTGGCCAACAGTGGTTGATCTTCTCAGCAATCGCTTCCAAAACTATGTTCTATCCTTAAGAAAAAGAAAAAAAAAGTGAAATAAATCAAAAAAGGAATACTTTTCAAAGGAAATCCAGCCCTACAGAGTTTTTATTCTGCCTGCAACAGATTAGTGCTAAATAAAGGGTGTTAAAAGCAGGTGCTTCTCTCCCTTGCTGCTCTTTTTATTATGAAGAACAGAAGCTTCTCCTAATATATATAGTGAGGGAGACCCTTCTCTATTGCTTTTATTGAAAAGACTAAACTTGTGACATCACTAACCACCTTCCTATGGCTGAGTTTGCCTCATCTCTGCC
>NW_008824864.1:2615314-2616687 GCF_000699105.1 Pygoscelis adeliae | reverse complement strand
CCCCCCCCCCCCCCCCCCCCCCCCGCAAAACCCTGTGTTTGCCTTTCTGGTCAAGTCCTCCCTGCCGCGACAAGGCAAACCTTATCATTTCAGGTTTTCTGCCTCCCCTTTCTTCCCCCTTCCCGCCTCAAAGACAATGAGATTTTGGAGGGATGCCGCGCTTGGCTTCTGCCTTCTTTTTCCATATGTATAAACAGGCATAAATCAGCTTTCCTACGAGGAAGTTGACCTGGGAGCTTGGCTAGGAAGATAAGTCCCTGTTCCAGGTTTGGCACGTAAATCCCGAGCGGGGAATAGGGCCAGGGGCTGCGGGCGGGTGGGTGACCGGGCTCCCCCCGAAAAGCCGCTCAGGAGCGAAACCTTCCCCTGAACCAAAAGCCGACAAGTGGGACAGGTTCAGCTAATTGGGGAGGAGGTGCCACTGCAGCCTCAGAGAGACAGAAGGAAATAATGACTAACCCCCCGCCCGGTGCTCAGGGACAGGCTAAATCCTCAGCTCTGCAAACTTCCCATCCTTCACCTTTGTGAAGTTCCGCCTCTCCCTCCTCCCTCTTGTTTTATTCACAATAAAGCGTTTTCGTCATTTCCCCTCCCGGATTTCTATAACCTCAGTTGCACTCGTCCAGGGCTTCGGTTCAGACGGGGAGTTTAACCTCCCCAGTCTTCCCAGGGTGGAAAAAATGGTGTTCAGCAAAAAAACACAGGCGTGCTGACTGCTTGAGAGGCTGGCGGGGAAGGGAAGGGAGCGGCAGAACAGCGATTGCTGGGCTCGTCCTGCGAGGACCAGAAATCTCCTGGGACTTGCACAACCCCTGTGATCTAGCGAGGTTCAAAGCCAGCGAGCGCAGCTCTGCAGGCGAGGTGCGAAGTAGCAGTGCTTTTTTTCAAAGCTCCCAGGGTGGTCTCGAGGGCAAGGCTGTTATGCAGCTAGTAGCAAACGCAATTGCTTGCAGATTGAGGCAGACTTTCTGGCACATACTCCTTCTTGCCCGCAACCTAGCCTTCTTGCGCTCTGCTGTCCCCAGCTCCCTTAAAGGTTGCCTTCCTCCCCTCTGACTCTCCTGTGGCTGTCAGGGATGAGAAACTCCTTAGTCCACGTCTGACGTGGTGTAATCTTCTAACTGGGTGAAAAGATTGCTTGGGGAGAAAGAGAAAACCGGTTTTTTTCCTCCCCATCAGCAAGACCTAGACGTTTCGTGGCACTCCATCTGCGCACGCTAATCCCCTTTATTAAACAATGATAGAGTAGCTGAGCAGAGCTGCCTCTCCCACCCGAGAGGCGGCCGGAGCTCCCCAAGTTCCGCTATTGACACAATGCGCCGTTTATTTAGACAATATGCATTTAATTTAATGCGCTCCAGAAAGGGGCGGCG
>NW_008824864.1:2594555-2614846 GCF_000699105.1 Pygoscelis adeliae | reverse complement strand
GGGGGTGGTGGGTACAGCCGCCTAGCCGGTCTGCACCGTTTCTACTCATAAAGCCTCCACTTGAATCCTAATCTGTAGGTAAGGAACCTGAAAGAAACAGGCAGCTGTTTTAGACCCCTGTTGAAGGGAGACTTGCAAACATACCCGCTCCGAGTGTTCATGGCACTTGAAATGCTAATAGTAACCATGCTTTCAACGATGCTTGTATTTCCATTTAGTGCTCTGAAACCTTAAGCTGTTAAGATGCCCCTCTCTAGACTGATCTTGACTTCGGCTTTAAATATCTCTTAACATAGATTGGGCTGTTTTATTTGTTCCATTTTTGTGACTGAATATCTATTAAATACCAACAGGAACAAACGTGTCTGGTCTATTTAACTTACACAAAACTATTACCAAGCTGGGCTGGCGGGAGAACAAGAATTCAATTTAAAGAAGGAGGGTGGGGGGGGAGAAGCTTTGCAATTTATTTTTGCTCTATGCTGGAATAAAATCCAGCCCTTTAGACATTTTTCTGAGAGGAGACAGACTCACCTCCTGCCTTGGAATAGCTTAGTGGTTAATGTACTCATCTGGGATGTGGCACACCAGAGTTCAAGTCCTTCCCTTCTCTGATTCAGAGCCCTAATCCCTGGACTGTTGGTTTCTCTCAGTTCCATCCCAGACCTAAAAACCTTTCCAATGACATTTGTGATGAATGGATATTTTCCAATGAGTGAAAAATGAATGTTTAGTTAAGGAAAAATTCCCATCTAACAGTTCTGCTGAGTAGCCTGGGATTTTTGGTTAAACAAGAAGTCCAAACTACCATCACATAACAATGGAAGGGAATTGCAAGTTGTGCAAAGAAGTGGTGCACTAGGAAAAAGGAAGGAGTCTCCTTCTCCAATGGCGCACAGGGCTAGCGTGGTTAAGGCATACTTTCTTTAGCTTTAGGTTTGCAGATTATTTTGAAAAAAGGAGGACTCTGTCCTTCCCCATGGGCACATGGGGCTAGTATGGTTAAGGTATGCTTTCCTTAGAAATGATTTTGTTTGATTTTTTTTCTATTTCTTTAGCAAATGGAACACAAGAGAAAGTTGCACCTAGGATCATATCTAGCCTCATTTGACTTCCTAGCTCAGAAGACAGCCTGCCTTTCCACACCTGGGCTGATGGAAATAACTTGTTTGTGTGAAGCTTGAAGTCATGCCTGTGAATCTGGACAGCAAGGTACTGTAACATGCTCTACCGTGAGCATAGCCTTTATTTGCTAGCATTTCTTAAAAACATATCTTTGTTTTATGCATTTTGTTCTTTATTAATCAAATTATTTTTTGTAATCTCCAGTCTGCCGTCTGCCTTCCAGGGACTTTGCTGCTTCTTGCTGTTTGTTTTAAAACACAGAGATGACTGGAACTGTTATGTGCATCCTCTGCTTTGGCTCAGATATGCTTTGCTCCTTCCTTTGCTCCTATACAAGTAAAATGATCCCGCGTTCTCTCCTTTCATACCACGTTAAACATCCATTTTCATATCCCTAATTCCCAGTGGAACAAACTGCATCTTTAAACTTTTCCCAGAAGTCATGGGATCTGGTCCAGCTCTCACTGAAGCCAAACTGATTCTCTTCATTCACTTCATTTGGATAATGGCCAGCATCTTACATGGCCATCCCTTCACCAAATTTTGAATGTTCTTTGATCTTGCAGTGTGATTACTTTTTCAGACATGATGTCCCATAGGGTGTGAAGCCTAAGCTGTAATAAGCAAAGTGGAATGACCACCTGACTTGCTTTAAACAGGGCATGCATAGTGAAATGTAGCCTGTAGAGTTGCCCATGACACGCTGCATAATCAGCATGGAGAGCACGAGATGTGAGCAAGCACATATTTAGAGGAGGTTCAATTAAACCTTGCAGGTTAGGGTTCTAAATTTACTAGCTTACCAAATATAAAATACAATTAACCTGAAGAAATAAATAAGGATCAACTATAAAAGTTATATATTAGCTGTTATTAGTTTATCCCAAGATGATTAAACTGTTTCTTATATCATTCTAACACCTTGTCTTACACTGAGATTAAGTTAATTGCTCCTTCATCTCCAGATTTCATCTCTTAAAAACAGAAACATTACTCTTTGTGTTTGGTCTGACCTATCAATGGCGCTCTCTTAATTGGTCTAAAAGCTGTTTTTTGTTTCTTAGGAATACTAACTACTTTATTTCTGCCAAATGCTTGAAGGAATTTCAGTGGCTGTGGGAGATGGAAGTGTAAAGGTGTAAAAAAGTTGGTAAAGCAATATTTGGCTTTAGCAAGCCAAGGTGACAAGGTCTAATTTTCTGCTAAAAATCAAAAAGTAGTTAGAGTTTTGGCTCTGAGCAGGACTGGACGTTGACAGTCAGAGTTCCTGGATTCTGCTGCCCTTATTGAAATCACTCTGTCTTCCGAGCCCTTGAGATGGCTTGAGTCTTATACAGGTTCTTGAGCTGGCAAATGAGGGAATGGCACATGGGCGAGCTTTTGAGAGCAGCCCGTATGACTCAAGGGTGTCCTCTGTGGTCATACCACATGTGAAAACAAAGCAAGTTATACTTAGTGCAGGCTGAGGACAGCCCTAGGAAGGATCTGTATGTTGATATGCTGGCAGGACTGAGATCCAAGGTTGTAATACACAGCCCTGACAAAAGGAGGCTGTAGTCATCATTTCAACCTGTAGATCAGAATAGCAGCAAGGGGTTGGCTTCTATTTTATTGGAAATATTTCACTTTCTCAATTGCTTTGGAGTCTACCAGGTTAGAAACAAAATCTTTAAGTGGTTTTCCCATCTTTGTCCTGTCAGGGTATTGCACTTGCTGTCCGGCTAACTGTGCCCTCTTGAATAAGCCTTGCCCCTGCAGTATGACAAGCATGCCTAAAGTAACCAAAAGGTGCCTGCTTGATGTTGCTTTCTGGAAAGGGCCAGTAGCTGAGCATGGAAATGTGACAAGCTTCTCGCTTCCAGCCCTGAGTGATGTATCAGTTTTGAAATTATGCGTACACACAGATAGAAAATTCTTCTGGGCTTCCCACAAAGAGTTAAATCGTTCAGGGCATGTGGCTATTCCAGTCCTTTTCAGAGACCCTCTCAGACCCTAGTCATTGCAGAAATTCCTCACGTGTGCCCAGACCTGACAGATCTCTTCCTCACTTTATTATTTTCCATCTTTGAAAGCACAGCACTGAAACTTCTACAAGAACCGGTAGAACAGAAAAACTTATGTTAAAATCGAGGGATCCCATTTGTGTGGAGATAAAAAGCTTGCAGGACTCAGGGGGGAATGTCAGACCTGATTAAATCTGTATGGGTTTTCGTTAACAATCCACGGAGTCACAGGCATGAATAGGGAAAAATTGTGCAACAGGTGGTAAGGCTTATCAGATGGTTGCTTATCACTAATTACCCCTGAGATGCCTTTATCCTCTTTTCACCAAATATCGCTATTTGCAATATCAGGCCAAAAGGTAATCAGTGACAACAACAGCCTGTCCTGTCACAAAGGCAGGGTTTGTTAGACTCATAATTTCTATGGTTGCAGTCACTGTCAGACCGTGGCAGACTCTCCCTCAACCACCTCTTTGAGGGCACACTCATAAACTCCTTTCATGAAACCAACCGCTGCGCAGCCAGCATCAAGGGTTGGGTCGGTGTGGGGGAGGAAGGGAAACAAACTTTATTTCAGTGACTACGGATATCAGAAGTTTCAGCAACCCGTGCTGTGAAGGCCATCTGCACGCTGTGCAATCTGTCCTCCCAACGGAGTCAGAGCAGGTGTTTCTAATCGAGTTCTCCAGGTGCTTGTTTATGAAATATTTTGTTTCAAGGGACACATGCGCAGTCTGAGGAGGAGTGTGATATCTGTGCAGTCCTCTGGAATGCTGTACTCATTAGTAAGCAGCGATGATGTGCTTGTCAACACCTATAGGAAAGCCAATTTGTACTAAATTATTTAAACCCTACTCAAACAATGATGATCTTATTTAAGTTGCAGGTGCTCAGCTTCAGGCCCAGGCTTGTGTAAGCTGTTTACTTGTTATGTCTCAAAATGCATTTACTGAAAAAAAAAGAAAAAAAATGCATGTAAGAATGCACAAAACAGTGTCTTTGTTAAATTTTAGGGCCTTTTTCCATAAACACACAAAAGCGGAACTAAGACAGTCTTGTTAAGTTTTGCCAAGCATTGGGGCCTCCGAGATCCCATGTATGTTCTACAGAGCTTTTGCACAATAGGTAGCATCCACAGGCTGCAAACGAGCATAAGGGCTCTCTGCTGTGTTTGGTGCTGTACTGTCCTGTGGCATCAAAACAGCTTCTGCTTAATGATCTAGTTTAAACACAAGTTGCAACAGGGAAATGAAAACAGCAAGTAGGGAGAGGGCAAATGGGATAACAATAAACCCAAATCCATTTCAGTTAGCTTTGCATCAGTCCAGCCCACTGTCTATAAAGCAGTAACTGCTAGATATCAAAGCAGAAGTAAAGCTTCAGGTGGAATTTAAAGGTGTGTAAGGAAGTGGCTTAATGGTGTAAGGGACACAAGGAGACAAAGCACAGCGGGGTGTGAGGTAAATGTGGACGAACAGGCAGGGAAAGCTGGTAGTGCTAGTAGAGTGAAGATGACGATGTGGCAAGAACTGAACAGCCAGGTAAGGTGCAGTTCAGTTGTGAAGGATTTAAAGGGAGGGATAAAAGGTGGAGGGTTTTTTTGTCATTTTAGAAGGGGGTGTGTAGCAGAAGGCCACGAACGGTATAGATTATAGAACTGAAATAACTAGCAAAGAGGATGGTTTGGGCAATTCTTTGAGCAGACCAGGTGGTGAACAGCTTGCAATGGCTGAGGGTTAAAATACAGGGGGTGAAGCACCCAGGTGAAAGTTTTTGTTTTCAGGATACATTCTGGAGATGTTGAAAGAGGAAAATACTTGAGTATAAGCCAAGTGTTGGAAGCATCAAAATGCCTCAATCCCCCCCCACCCCCCCAATCAAAATCCATAACCATGGGCCCAAGGGACTGCGTTTTTGATGAGACTCTTACCAACAGGGAGAAATAGTAAAAAAAGAGCATGGATTTGGAGAAGAGCTCAGCTGAGATCTTAACCATGTTTAGCTTAAGCTCAAGCCTGTATAAGTGAGAGATGGAATAAAGGATGGAATTGGATGGAGGCAATTTCATGTGTCATCATCCTGAAGATAGTTTGAGAGTGAGTAAAGCTTCTGTGTTTAGGGAGGCCTGATACTGTGGGTCTTGGTCCACAGTTCAGCTCTTAGCTGTTATGGTAATGCAAACACATAATAATCATAAAGGAAGGGTTCAATGACAGCACAGTGTAAAGCCCAAAGAAAGGGAACGGGGAAAAAGAGGAAAGATCATCCGGATAAGGTTCTATATGGCCAAGTAAAGAAATGTAATGAAACACAATGCCCAGTGCAATGTGGAATTTAAACAGGGTGTTGCTGAACAGAAGAACTGAACAGTTTATGAGGATGTGGATAGAGGAGGAGATTTGGGACTTAGCCAAGTGAAAGAGGTTGGAAACTTATCTGAGAGCTGCATTAGTCAAAAGAAGAGGCTCAAAGTCAAACTAGAGACAGCTGTGAATAGTATTAGTGAGAAGGATTCTAGGGGGTTTTTTTTGGTGTTGCAAAAGGCATGCCTTCTCATTTGAGGGGAGAAAGAAAATGGGAATGTTGTCAAGCATGGGTTGTTTAAAGACAGGAAGAACTACAGCATGTTTAAAACAATGCTGTGGCTTTCTCTGTCTTCTTTCGTCCCGTTAGTGTAGGACAGGAATATTTTGCCAAGTGCAAAGTTCACAGGTATGTAATTTTGCTTGCATGCTGTAATTATTTTAAGGAACTTCAGTCAACTTCAGTTGTGTTATAGCGTATTTCAGTCTTCCTGTTCCTGAACTTTTACCTTAGTATGAAAAGGATGTCTTCTCTCTCTTTTTTTTAATCCCTCAGGTCCATCATTGTTCTTTGTGGATGTCTCACTTTTGTAATGAGTTTGCCTCTGACAGCTGGTTTACACCCTGATCCCCAAGCTTTTCTATCCTGGCTTATTTATATTTGTGTATGGTTTGATTATACCCCTCTGCTATCATAGCTATTTTGGAAACATCTTAAGTTTTACATTACCTCCTTAAGTAATTCATATGGAAGATACTGAGTCTTTCAAGTTGCTCCAAGGAACCAAACCAAGCCAGCCAGTTCACTGACCTGAAACCATTCTCCCAAATCCCAGTTACAGCTGATTGCTTAATCTATCCTCTGTACTGGAAGGTTCCCTGAGAATATTGGCCAGGGGACATATCTGAAGCTTTTCTGCATTTCTGTCATCATTTCCAGGGCCTTGTTGGAAGCACTTTATAAATTATGTAATCACACCTTTAAGTCCAAACGTTCCACGTACACATTTCCATGAAAACACTGCTGTGTGAAGAAATATTGGGGTTTTTTTTCCAGTCTCTTTTGCAGAAATTTCATTGTAAGTTTCATTATGTTGTGACAAAGCATGTGAATAAAGTGCTTGGCCATAAACACAATGACAGACTTTGTAACAAAATGTATTAATTTTGATTTATTTATATCATCTTGCTTATTTTGCTTTATTCGTCATGCTACTATGTTTTTTATTCTTTTTATGCCATCACAGAACAGATAAACTCCATCTTTCAGTGATGTGGGAAAGGCAACGACTGGCTGTTTACTGAAACAAACAGTAACAATGGGGTTGGCCTTCTTGGAATAAAGAATTAGATCATATATTTTATGTGAAATATTAACAAAAACGATCTGAATGTCGGTCCTTGCTTTACTTCACAAGTTCTCTGTCTCCCTAAGTGTAGTACAGCATAAAGCACAGACAGCATTATTCTAGCTCTGTGATTAGAAACAGTTTTCCCCAAGACTACTTTTGATTTTAACAGTTGAAATCTGGTTTTATTTATCATATATAAAAGCTCATTTCTGTAACGGAGGCTGTTTTAAAAGATGAAGCTATGCATACTTAAAGCAAGAAAGATAAATAATTTAATTATTATTTATAGTATTAACAACAGGTTATTTAATCCAAAGCTATTTAGTAGTTCTAGGAAATACAGCAAGGGTCACATGTACAGTAAATGCTTAGCTAAAAAGAAAGAAGTCTATTGGATGGTTTCCTTGCTAATCAGAAGCATGGCAAATTTTCAGGCTCAGGAAGCTCATTTAGGTTGCAACAAGGCAACAATATACATATATATTGTTCAGTTTACTTTTTTTCAACAAGCAATAACAGAATCTTTAGTCACAGTATGGCAGAATAAGAGGATGAGAGAAAATGACTGTACAAATCGCTGCAACCAGAAATCCGTTTATGATTAGAATTTATGAATTTAGAATTTAAGAATATTTTTTCTAAGACTTCTATGTGACTACCCGTTTGCAAAGTAATGTAAAGTGTTTGGAGATGTATCGTTTGAGCTGCTGACATAATTAATGATTTCATTAAGAGCATGAAAGGAGGTTCTTGTATTTCTCTGGTGTTAGCAAGCCAAGTTCATGTCCGAACTCTAATAACCAGAGTTGCTTTTGCCGATCTAGACTGTTGGTCCTCTTGTTGCAAAACAAAAATTTGAAAGCCAAATATTATACTGGGCTGTGATACTTCCCAACATGTCAGGAGTGTGACATGGTTTAAATATGAGCAGCTACTATGGATTACAGACTAGCAGAAAACTTACTAACTTTTCACATAACAATGCAAATGGGAAGAACGTAAACAGAATAATGTGCTTCCAGAAGTTCAAAGGAAACCAATTTAAAAATTACCACTTATCCCTCCCAGTTTTCATATAAGATCCTTGCTTAGGTAGTCTGCACTCCAGGAGTAATGTTGATCCTTGAAAATTTATGGCAATCCTAAGAAAACTGCAGTAGGATTTGTTAGGAATAAATTATGAATTTGGGACAGTGCCCTTTTAGTTATGCCCTGACTGACTTTTCATCTCATGAGAGTTGGGCTAACATCCTGAATAAGCTGACATGAGTTTGGTTTCTTCATCTTGATACCTAATGAATAATAAAGATACAGCTGCTACAAAATCCGTACTTTGAAGTAGTCCAGAGAAGTGGAACAGAAAGTGTGCTGAAAGCCAGATTTGTGCACTAGACCTATGAGAAAACAAAGCACGTAGGAAGTACAAATAGCCAAACTGACTTCACGGAGACTACCAAAGTGCTTAAGTTAAGGAAAGGCTGCTGAGCTTTTCTGGTTCAGAACCAAGCACAACAGGGGCTAAAATACTAAAAGAGGGCTGGAACCTATGTCAGGATTGAGACGCATTGCGGGACTACATGGAAAACTTCTAGTGCATGCCTGGCCTCAGACAGCATTAGCCTCTTTAACAGACATTAACGTCACACAATGCCCTGCATCAGTCTATACCATATATTTGTTAATTTTATGAAAAAGGCAAGTCTTTGATGATGTTAGCTATGAAATCAGTGATACAAACTGGCCTAAGCATATGCCTGGCATTAAGCCTGCAAGCAGTCCTTTTTAAATCACCATTCACACGTTAAAACATGCACACATATCAAAAGTAAGGAAACTGTGAAGCTATGTGAGATTAAGGGGAAAAATGACCTCATATCATATGTTGGGAAGTCTTTTGCTGATTCATGTTAACATGTATGGTAGCTTCATCTCTTCATCAATTTGAGGATATTGCATTGCAATGAAAATGAAAGGAAAATGTCATAGTTTCTGCTTATGTGTATTATTTCATAGGACCTACATTTACACAGACCTTGATAGCTAAAAGTTTCAGAGAGGATAAGAACAACCATATTAGGTCAGAATCAAGGTGCAGCTAGCCCATTGGATTGCTTGTGGCAGAGGCCAGCAGCAGACACGCAGGTTAATATCAAATGAATCATCTCCAGTTAAATTCCCCCATCTCTCGGTAATCACTGATTTGGAGGGTGACTGGAAGATGCATTTGTATCATCATTTTGAATAGCCACCAATAGACTTATTCTTCCCGAGTTTTACTAAAACCTTTTCTGACCTCGGTTACAGTGCTGGCCTCCACAACATCCTGTGGCGGACTTCCACAGTTTAATTATTATGTTGTGCGAAAAAGTACTTCCTTTTGTTTGTTTTTAATGTGGAGGGAACTGAATTCTCCCTAATTTTTTATGTTATGAGAAATAGTGAATAGTCATTTTCTGCTCATCTTATCTTTGCCATTCATAACTTTGTAGACCCTATTATATTTCTCCTCTGTCATCTCTTTTTCCAGCAGGGAAGTTGTAGTCCATTTCATTTCTTTTCCTCTGCAAGCCTTTCCTTAACTCAAGTTGTCTTTCTCAGAATAGTTATGCTCTGTATCTTTTCCACTTCTGCTGTATCATTACCAACAAAGGACTATCAGAATTATGAAATTATTCAAAAGTGTGCAAACACACCATGTAAGAATATGCAGAACTCAGGTTGCTTTTCCCTCATACATTTATAGTATTTAATTTCCACAGTAATGGCCAGTTACATATGCAGCTTTAGTGTTTCTTGTCCTGAATGGTTTCTGCCATCTTTATAAATACTGGAGTATTTATAAAGAACATATCAAACTGCTTTTCCCCTCTAAGCAACCCAAAGAGATGACAAATATTGACTTTTTATTTATTGGTCTGTTAAGTTCAAATAAGAGAAGGAAAAAAAAGAGAAAGTATAAAATAAGTCTGCAAATTCTTTATGTAATTTTCAAAGCTCTTGAAGAACCATCATCAGGCATTAGCTTTAGAAAAGAACTTAGAATCCAAAATCCATATTTAGTTACCTTTCTTTGGAAGTTCTGTTCCTAAAAGTCTGTTTCTTAGCTTTTGCTTGGCTGTTCGGTTGCACGTGTATATGTTGTGCTAGTACGTGTGTGTGAGTGTGCGTGTGTGTATGCTGGTGTGTGTGTGAGCTCATTCACTTTGTGCTCGGGATAATAAGATATGAGGTCATTCTTTCTTGAGAAAGGGTTTTGTGGTCTGGCTGGAGAAAAAAAGCCATGTTCAGCATTTTAAGCTGTCTCTTGCTGGGGAAAAGCTCAACTTCCTTGAGGAGTCCACTTATCACAGAGAGATCTGGGCATGGAATGAAGTGCTATACTTCAGGTTGCTCAGTCCTAATCCTCTGAATTTATGGGACCAATATGTAAAAAAAGAAAATGTGATTATTCATATATACCTATACATGTGTCTAGATAGGTTGTGCTTTATATGTAATGGAAAAATATGTTTAATATGTATTTTACACGTATATAGTATACATATGAATATGTGTACATATGCCTATACTTGATATATACATTATATATGTATGTTTATGTAGACCTATCTATCTGCAAACAGCAGTAAGTCTGGGGAGTAACAGCAAGCTTTTCTGTCTAGGGAGACCCTCTTTGAGGTAAACAACTGAGGTATAGTGTTTATGTTCATGCAAAACTCCACTTTTGAGAACCTGAAATAAATTCACATATTGCTCAACAGAGTTGTGGTTTGGTGCTGAGTGCCTTACAGTCCTGGACTACACTCATTCTCTCTCCTGTCTCTTTTTAGCTATTTTTTCCCCCCTAATTTAGGGTATTCTTTTATTCCTGGCTTCTGGCTTGTTAGGGTGGATATGAGTTACAACATTTACTTGAGTAGTCCCATTAAATTTGTAGCATTGTTTGGTAGCATTATTCATGTCACTAGGAGATGCAGGAACTTTTACATGTATCCATATGCAAAAGTTACAGCTTTGGTTGTGATTTTTAGCTATGTGAGTGCAAGACTTTACTTTGAACATATGGGAAGCATGTGAGTTGAGAGTGCAGATATACATAAGTAAGATCTGCTCAGACTAAAATTAAGCTAAAGAAGAAATCGCTTGCTGGTTGAAAGTGGGCACAGGGTGTTTCATCCCAAAGTGAATTGGTTTGGGAAAGTTTTAAGCAACTGAAAATCCAAGATTAAAAATGTGTATAGAAGGAGAGGATTCAGGACTGATCTGGTTAGTGAGAAAGGGTTGGCAAGGGATTATGAAACCTCATGTCTGGGACTGCATCTTGTGGTAGGGAAACATTTACCACACCAACCAATGTGTACTGGAGGGAGCTGAAAGTCCTTTCCCCTTCCCTCCTTTCTCTCAGTAAATCCACTTTAAATGAACTTTAGCTTTTACTATCCAAAATGCTGAACTGTACTTCTGTAAACTGCACGTCTGCACCTAGAAAGCATCTGTTGTGAGGTTTTCCTGGTTTCTCCCGGTATACCACACACCTAGCAGTATATAGTACTGGTGAGCAAGAAGATTAACAGGTGTGATTATAATGTATGATTAAATAATAAAATCTTAAAACAAAACTGCCATTTAATGGGTAGGTAGACTGACAGGAAAAAAAAAATTACCATCATCATCAGGTTCTGACTACGTGCCTCTTTCCATTTACTCTGACTTCAGAGTGGTGCTGCAATTGCAGTAGGCTCCCTTTTCAGTTGACACATGCAAAGAGGAACACCTCATATAACCGCACGCTGAGTCAGTACTAACATTTAAGGGGAAAAGAGTAGTTGTCGCCCTTTAGGTATTAAAACAATAGCTGAAGTATTAATCATTCTACATTTAATGCAGAGATGAACAAGCCTTTTCCCTAAAGTTAAATACATTTGTTTAAGTGTTATTTCCATGTCATAACTGATTCAGTCCTCCTGCTATGCTCTGACGGCTAAATGGAAAGAATTAATTTAAAATTATAAAAACGACTGTTTTGTTACGTTGTGAAACTATGATTAATGTGTATTTTAACAAATTGTTTCTTTTGATTTTGGATTTGGTGGGTTTGGGGTTTCTTTTATTTTGTTGTACACAATTCTATAAGAATTACAACATATATTTTATTCTTGAAGAGTAATTTATCCTGTAGGAACAGCTACACCTTACAATGATTTTTCCTCTTTCCAGAACACCTTTCTTCCAGAAAATTTCAAAAGACTGTGCAGACTTAAAATATAACTTGCAAATCTTAACACAAGTTTGATTTAAAGCCCAAGGAATGACTTCCATTAGCTTTGATGGCTCTATCTCAGGTACTATAACTTTACTCATTGTTAAAATAGGGTGGAATAGAAAAGCATTTCAACACTGCATGGCAGTACTTGGCAGTATTTCAAGAAAATACACACAGAAAAAGAATATATATAAAATATATATTTTTAATATATACATTATAGATAAATATTTTTATTTGTATATGTAACACCAAACAAAAGCTGCAGTGCAATTAAAACACAATACCTTAAGAGAAGTTTGAGTGGGACATGAACATTATTTTCTCTCAGTCTACTAACAAATGCTGTGGAATTTCATATAGCAAAAGAACTTACCTCTACATTGTCAAATCTTTGTGCAGTTTTTGTTTGGCATATACTGACTTAAAGAGTAGTTTGGGAAGGTTATATTAACATGGCCCCTTGGGAAAAAAGTTTGGAACATTGCCTTGAAATAATTAATATGTAAGCATTGCTGGGAAATGAGTAAACAGTAATCCCAGAGGTAATCCTAATAGTCTCAGCCGGAATGGGAATTGTTAGTTTCCGCACTCTTATTTGCAGAATTCTTCCCTTTTGTTAGATAGACGGAGGAAGTTCAGAAGGCCCTGCAAGATTTGTTTGAATCTGTGCTAATACAGCATGCTGAGTTCGAGATTTTCATAAAAATGGGTCTAGAGATGACATGGAAACCATAGGAATAGAGTTTTCCCCTTCCCTGCCAAAGCAGGTCACTGTTACTTCTGCCTTGTTGGAATGCTTTGTGTTCAACCCCTGCCGAACAACTGCAAAATCTTACTGCAGGCTATCATCATATGTAGAAATCTTAGCTAAGCCAGATGTAGCACTCAATTACTATAACTTCTGTTATAACAACTCCATAACTGAGTCCACAGTTGGAAACATACAGTTGAAGTCCTGGAGCTCCTGAATTTTGAAGACAGTAGCAGACAAGCAGTATGTGCCAGAGTGCTGGGTCTGGGAGCACTCTAAGCACAACCGCAGTGCTTGTTTGGATGTTGGGAAGACAAAGGCTAGAAAACTGCATGTAGGTTGAAGGTGGATGTGAGTCCCCAGGGCTGTGCTAGGATGCTCAGCTACATGGCTAATTGAGCTAAAAGCAGCAGTTCTGCCTAGTTCAGACCAGACCAGATTTCAACCCTGCTTCCCATTTTCTTAAGTGTAGGCGTTATGCCTAGTTCATGATGCCTTGAGGGTTTGCCTTTGCCTCCACCTTCCATCAGCGATGTGACTGCCTCACAGTTCACTGCTTTCTAGTAACCTTGTGCTCCCCCATCCCTCACCATCACTCTCTGTTGCTGCTCTGGGGTGTACCTTTAAGCACAAAAATGTAAACCAATGAAGGGAACTATGACCACATACGTGACCTAAGGAGATTTGCTGTATTTTCTGTATTTCCTTAACCCATTTTCTTTTCTTTTCTTTTCTTTTCTTTTCTTTTCTTTTCTTTTCTTTTCTTTTCTTTTCTTTTCTTTTCTTTTCTTTTCTTTTCTCTTTTCTTTTCTTTTCTTTTCTTTTCTCTTTTTTTCTTTTCTTTTCTTTTCTTTTCTTTTCTTTTCTTTTCTTTTGGGTTTGGGTTTGGGTTCTTTTTGGTTAGCATTTGGTGTATTAGGTTCAACTTGCCATCTCCTCAGGGTGACTAGGAGCTAACTTGTTTTACAGATTGAGAAAATATAAATGCTTTCCTGTCATTAAGTTCTGTAATACACGGGTTTACACAAGGCAATTGTAAATTTGTCATTTCTCTACCTTTGGAAGCATTCAGATGGCAACTAAAATAAGGGCCTTCTATCATTGTGTATGTAATTTCACATTAGGTACGGGCTTTTAATTAATAAGCACAACAGAAAAAGCTCTACTCTAACACTAATTTATCATTCTCCATTGATAAAATTTGACCTCCAGGCATAACAACACAAGCAATTTCCAACTGAGCATCATCAAACAGAAGTAGTTTGTTCAGTTCATTTAAAAAAAGGCCATTCCCTTTATGAGCTGGAGATTTGAGGGAGATGTTCAGCAAGTTCTATTACTTTGAGTTAATTTTCCTTTGAAGTGATGGCTTCATCACATCTTTGTCCATGAGCCTCCCTCTTCCTTTCATCTCGGTAGCTCTTTTCTTTGTCAACTGCTCCCACACACCAGATCTCTCATCCCAGTGACTTGTGCTTCCTTCCTTGTTTCCTGATGTAGCTGCCGCCATACCATGTCCCCGCACCAGCCTTTGTAACCTCTGCCTATTACACTGAGTCCCCTTGGTGGACTGGCAGAGCCATTTTGTCTGTACCAGCCTGAGACATAGCCATTCATGGAGATGCTGTAGGTGCAGCATGGAGGCAGACACATCAAATCTCTGGGGGTTTTAACTAGTTGCCAAAATAACTCTGGGCTCTGGAAAATACAGTAAAAAAATGGTGATTTTCAACACCTCTATTACTTGTCCAAATCTGAATTTATTAACAGTACCAGCACAAGGCATGACACTGGCCCTAAGGCAATCCCCACTTCTGCCAGATTTGAAAGACAAACAACAGAGGTGTTAACATTATTCAAAAATTGATTGCAATTATCTTATAATGGAAAGCATTAGGCAACTTACATACAGGGGCTGGTGCCAGCTCCCACTACAATAACAGTCTCCTCTGTCTCACCATGCCCAGGCACTATAGGATCAGATTCAGGGCAAAGTGTCAATTGCAATCTGATTTTAATTTCTCTTTCAGCTTTTCTCATGTGCTCACTCTGCTTAACCAAGGGGTCTAATCTTGGGGAGGAAAGTGGGGAGAAAGGGATGTGGGGGACAGTTCCAGGTCAGCACCTCAGAAGAATGAGTACCGGTGGGGCATGTGGAACAGGATACCCTTGCAGAGAAAACAGATTCGAAGACTGTGTAGGCTGCTTGGTGCTTCTTTGTGAATGTTTTCTCCTCTCTGGCCTCATTAGGAGAGGGTGACTATCGTCTTTCATTGAAACATCATTTATTTGTCTTGCTTTTGCTGTGTGACTGGATTCTCTTCTCATTTATTTCAAAACCTGCCTGGTGTCTCAGAGTACTTCCTATCAGGTAAAAGACTGGGACACCTGCCTGGGATGAATAGGGTTAAGAAAAGAGGTTAGGAAAAGCAATCCCACTATACTTGACCACAATGAACAAAAAAGACCCCACAGTACACATAGTGAATGACCAGACTTTCTTCACAGTTTCGTTTGAGGACGAGTTTCACTGGAGAGCTGAATTTAGCCGACTGTCTTTCAGTTTCTGTTTATTAATCTCATCTAATTTAATGACAGGAAATGAGTAATGAAATTCAGCAGTGACAGGCTGCTTATTTAGGCCAAGTGATTTGCATCTGAACAGAAAGGGGCTCAAACTATTACTTTAGCAAGAGATTTGCTCTGCTGATTGCTGATAAACATTCAAACAGATAAAATATATAAGCATTTATGACAACTTTAAAGCATTACTGGGAGGCAATACCAGAAAGTGTTATCTCTTTAGAGTCTACCGTAGTGGGTTCTGATAACCACGTCCACTGCCACAAGTGGCAATGGGATGCTGCATATAAGTTGGCCAGAAAGAGTTTGTGGAAAGATGGGCAGAGCTGATTTAGCAATATTTACTACTTCTCATAAATTCCAAGTAAAACATACACACCTGCTGGGATAATGTCTAAAATGGTGATTTTAAGTTTGTTTCCATATTCCTTCATCTGTTGTATGTCATTTCCGAGCTACAATGAGGGGGAAGGAGGAACAGAAGAAGCCAGATGAAGTGAGATATTTTTTTAATTTAAATGTGAAGGTATTGCCTGGAGGTATTTTCAGCTACAACCCGAGGTTTCAGAATAGAAGTTTAATTGATGTGATGTCATAAAATAAATAGAATAAATTTATGAATTGATGGCCTCTCAGTCTGGCTCTCAGTGGGTGGCAGGTATCTACATTACAAAGACCATCAAGACTGGCACCTCTCTTGGCAGTGTCAGCTAGGAACCTAAGCATTAATTTAGCATGGGGATTACACTGTTCTTCAAGGTGGTCTCTCCAGGTGATGGCTTCAGCACCATGTTTTATTCATGAGGGGAGGTCTGAGGGGTAGCATAGGAGGCAAAAAGCACTATCAGGGCCTAACCAGAACCTGTGCGTGCATCACTGAAAACTCTCTTCTCCAGTGGTGTCAGTCTGACATCTGTCACCACCACTAAGTGAGCTATTAAAATTTCAAGGAAGATACTTGTTTGTTTGCTTTTAATGTTAGGGTGTTTTTCAAGTGCTAAAAGGCCCCTTGTTAGGAAAGTGATGGTGAGATCAGAAGGGTTCGCTCTGCTATATTAAACGTGATCCCCATGCTGGAGGACCGTGCTGTCTGCTGTTACTGTGGAATGAGTTAATAGTGGAGGGATGGAGGCCATCGGGGAGGGTAGCAATGCAAAATATTGAAAAGGGCTTGGGTCCACAGAGAAGGAGTGATACTAAGGAAATGAGCTGGTCTGAGAAGAAGGTGGACTGTCTAAGAAGAGAGCTGACAAGCAAGCTGCTGAAGTTACAGTTAAGCCTTGAAGGAGACAGGGCTTCCTGTTCTCATAATCTGGAAATGTAAGCCGTGCAGATGTCTGAAGACACAGTTATACAGGTAATAGGGCTTATCCTCATTTTTGTAAGATGAAACTGTCTCTGTGTGGGTGGAGTCAGCTGTTGTGAAAGCTGAAGTGCTGTAACCAAACCCAAATAAGCATTTGCCTTTATGGTGTTACATTAGTACTCCAAATTAGGGTCTGCAATTCCAGCAGTTGTGAATGTAATAGCAGGCCACTAGTGCTCTGCATCCCTATGAAGTATCTGCCAATATCCTCAATCCAGATGTACAGGGTGTAGTCCGAAGCTGATTTTTTTTTTTTTTTTTTTAATTTTATTTGGCAAGGAGTGAAATCTACACCTTCAAGGGGAGGGGAATTTTCCAGCAGTACTTCTCAGTCTGCTGAGTTTTAGGTTATGGAAATGCTGTGATAACAGATGGTGAGTAAGGGGAGGGAAACCATTTCCAACTAACAGTTGGTGTCTTAATGAGGGTATGTTTGAAAATACCTATCTATGCATGCCATCTTCTCTAGGCTGAAAAAAACTACCTTTCAAGCAACACGTAGCACAAGAATTTTATGTAGCTCTATTACATCCAGGTTCTTTGCCCAGGCAAGCATGATTATAGGGGAAAACTTTGCCTGTCCATGTTCATTCATGGATACCTGTGACTATATACGTTGTTGTTGCTAAATATAAACTGTGTCCTAACAGAAATCTTGATCTAAAGAGGTGATGGAGACAGAGGATTTGTATGGTCTGGGGCATTACTCACTGTTCAAAAGCAAAAAAAAAAAAAAAAGCAAAGCCTTATGAAAAGCCTCAGAATTAATACTTGACTGAAGAAACATAATTGTCGTAATTATGCCAGGTCTGTACTATTATTTTATGCCTTCTCAATACAATGGGGAATTACAGGATTCCAGTGAATGCTGCCATGACCATTTCAGCACAGAAGTACATGCCAGTTGCTAGCTTCATTTATTTTTGGTATGATCATGGTTCCCCACACTTTGAACAAAAGAAAATTAGTAGTGGGAGATAGTAAATCCTAGGTCTTAGTTGTACAGTTCTGACTTCCCTGCCTCCTTCCCATCCTGCCATTTCTTTATATGGTTAATTTGTGAAGAATCCTCTTGAAATGTCAGTTATAAATTCTTTTAACATTTGCACAATTTATTAATAGGAAAGGAAAAACAGTATGTGATGTCTTGTTAAACCATGCTATTGCTAAAGTTTTCATGGCTAGGTCAAGGGATACATGCTGAGTCTTGATTTCTGTTAAGGTATTTATTTTCTTTCAGAAGATAATTTTTTTTTTTTTGGGGGGGTGGAAATGGGGTGCCTCTGGCCATGGTCCACCCACATGAAAGTCTGGGAAAATTATTTTATTTATTCCTTTTCACCACACCTCTTCTGAATTCTGCTTTTGTCTTCTCAAGCCTTAATCTTTGCATCAGCTAATTGCTCTTAAAACTTTGCTTTGTGGCCACACTTAAGAATTAATCAATGCATATTTCCTTTAATGTTTGGCATTTGCTGAAGTTATAAATGTGTGTGCATTTGCATGTGTATATGAAGATAAATATATGAAGGAAACCATTTTATAAATAATATATTTAAAACGTAATGAATTGAACTGCTAGCACTGAGAAAGGAATTAATACTTGTGCTGAAAGTCAGAATGAGGCTCATGCAACACCTGAGTCTCAAAAATAGACTTAAGGTAGAAGTTAAGTGAGATTTAACAATATAAATATATCATACAAATAAAGAGATATTTCCTTGCTTGCAATTAGTTGTACTGGGCTAATCAGAACTCATTCTAAATTTTCTGGCAGGTTATATTCTAAGCCAACACTATGTAGAAAGATGTGATGAAAGAAATTATTTCTTCTACAACACCATGGAAGGCTAAATGAGGACTCCTCCCCATGACCGGCCTTCACCGGTAAAACCATACGTGATACTTAATTGACTGAGGAAAAATGAAGAAGGTGCCTACATGCTATTTGTGTTCTAGGGAGAAGCTCTGCTATCAAAATGGTATCTTGTTTTTACAGCAGGAAGAATCCCCTTTCCTTGGTGACTGATAAGGGCTTTATGTTTCATTTTGAATCCCAGACAAGTGCAATGCCTTAGTATGTGTACTGATTTTAAAAGGATAAGATATTGGTGTGCTAGAGAAAAGACCAGTCAGGATCTACAAATAAGTACACATAAACATAAACATTAAAAGACGTGAGACCTGAAACCGTACAGATTTACATCTCGTCTTGACTGGAACTGTAGTCATGCATTTGCTTCTTCAGTCTTTCTCCCTCCTTCCCTTTTCCCTCCTCTCCCTTTCTTTTCCACTTCCACTTTTCTTCCTTTTCCGCTTCCACTTTTCTTCCTTTTCGCTTTTTCTTGCTTCCCCCCTCTCCCTTTCCTCCTTTGCTTTTCACTCCCTTTCTCACCCTTCATTCCTTTCCCCACCTTACTTTCCCTTTCCCCCACTTTCTCCTCTTTTTATCATTTATTATTTTCCTTTTTTCATCCCCTTTTTTCTTTTCCTTTTCACAATTTTTTGAAGTTCAGCATGACTTCAGACCAGCTCAGGACTCTCAAATCCTCAGGAAAATGTGCCCAGTTCCCCCTTCTGCTAATAATGCTTTACTGCATTTACTGCAGAGCACAAAATGTCAGAATTCAAAGGAAGTGGACAGTGAATACTTCTCTCAAGGTGATGGCACCCACTCTGATTTATATGGACATATTAGCAAACTTGACAAAAGGAAGCATTTAACTTCCTGTTTCAGGGGAAGGATGGAGCAGTTGTGTTTCACTTAGTTCAGAGCATGATCAAATGCAAAATTCAGGATGCTGGAAAAGGGTCCTGCTCAGTTTTCTTGGTTCCTAGAAAAGGTCTGCTACTGCTGAGCTTCATCCTTTTCAGGGAGCATGGAGCAGTACTGAGAGGCATAAAAAAGAACTACTAGCAGGTATTTTCTGTGAAAAGGTGTTGCCTATTTTGAGCCTAGAAGATAAAGTGAGAAATTTTCTAAGCAAAGACTTTCACTGCTGTTCATCTGTAGTGCTGAAAAAGTACCTAAGTACATGTGACCCAACTTATGACCATGAGAGAGTCCAAAACACCACATTATGGAACAGATCATCTTGCGTGCCATTACACAGCACATACAGGACAACCAGGTGATCAGGCCCAGTCAGCATGGGTTTATGAAAGGCAGGTCCTGCTTGACTAACCTGATCTCCTTCTATGACCAGGTGACCCGCTTAGTGGATGAGGGAATGACTGTGGATGAGGTCTACCTGGACTTCAGTAAGGCCTTTGACACCGTCTCCCACAGCATTCTCCTGGAAAAAACTGGCTGCTCATGGCTTGGATGGCATACTCTTCACTGAGTAAAAAACTGGCTGGATGGCTGGGCCCAAAGAATTGTGGTGAATGGAGTTAAATCCAGTTGGCAGCTGGTAACAAGTGGTGTTCCCCAGGGCTCAGTACTGGGGCCAGTTCTGTTTAATATCTTTATCAATGATCTGGATGAGGGGATCGAATACACCCTCACTAAGTTTGCAGACAACACCAAGTTGGGCGGCAGT
>NW_008824864.1:2580114-2594430 GCF_000699105.1 Pygoscelis adeliae | reverse complement strand
GGAAAGCTGCCTGGCAGAAAAGGACCTGGGGGTGCTGGTTGACAGCCGGCTGAACATGAGCCGGCAGTGTGCCCAGGTGGCCAAGAAGGCCAATGGCATCCTGGCTTGTATCAGAAATAGTGTGGCCAGCAGGAGTAGGGAAGTGATCGTCCCCCTCTAGTCGGCACTGGTGAGGCCGCACCTCGAATACTGTGTTCAGTTTTGGGCCCCTCACTACAGGAAAGACATTGAGGTGCTGGAAAGCATCCAAAGAAGAGCAACGAAGCTGGTGAAGGGTCTGGAGCACAAGTCTTTTGAGGAGCGGCTCAGGGAACTGGGGTTGTTCAGTGTGGAGAAAAGGAGGCTCAGGGGAGACCTTCTCACTCTCTGCAACTACCTGAAAGGAGGTTGTAGTGAGGTGGGTGTCGGTCTCTTCTCCCAAGTGACAAGCGATAGGACGAGAGGAAACGGCTTCAAGTTGCACCAGGGGAGGTTTAGATTGGATATTAGGAAAAAATTATTCACTGAAAGGGTTGTCAAGCACTGGAAGAGGCTGCCCAGGGAAGTGGTTGAGTCACCATCCCTGAGGTATTGAAAAGACGTGTAGACGTGGCGCTTAGGGACGTCGTTTAGTGGTGGACTTGGTAGTGTTAGGTTAATGGTTAGACTCAATGATCTTAAGGGTCTTTTCCAACCTAAATGATTCTATTCTATTAGAAAGTAAAGGCATTAGAAAGGATGTGTATTTGATAGCCTCATGCACTGTTGTATAACCAGGAGCAGATTTATTGAGGGTGCTAAGGGGACTGTCCACGACCCTTTAGTGTCCTTCTGCGTAAGATGCCTATTGTAAGCTATACAACACAGAAATTAGTAATGACATTTTGCTGTCCACCAGATGAGGCTTGCATTAATTTTGAAAACTTTTTACTTTTAATAATAGTCAAGGGACATTAGTAAAATGTGTGCATGTCTGTGTGTGAGGGAAAGTGCTGAAGGTCATTTACAGCTGTCTTTCATTGTTTGCATTTCAGAAGGCCCTAGGAATTTCAATATGGTTGTTACTATTAATTATAATTAACTCAATGGATTTTTTTTTTCCATTCTTAAAGAGCTTTATTTGTTGTCAGTTGACCAGTTTTATTGGTTTAATTCTCAAACATTTTAAATTAATATTTTTTCTTCATACACCACGTATTTCTTCCTAAGATGCCATAGACACATGTGACTTCACTGATTTAACTTAAAGAAGTGATGGAAAAATAACTCTTTGTCTTATAGCCTGCTATGACAATGGGAACAAGCATTGTTCACTCATGTATATGTTCATACATGTGTGCATAGACAAGTCCACGTGCACTTTCACCCTCTTCTTTGAAGGCTTTCTGCAAGGGTGTAGACAGCCATAGCGTTACATTTGTGACTCTAGGGGTGTACAGAGCACCTTGTGAAATATTTATTTTCTACATTTGAAAGAATTGGTAGAACCCACCAAATTAGAGATAGCAGTAATAAAGATAATGAAATCTGGTCCTTGCTAATCACACTAAAAATGTTTTGCAAAAAGAAGGGAAAGGGAACACCTAAGCAAAAACTGTGGCTGACTGTCCAAGTCAAGTTTATGTTTCCTCCAGTGGTTTGCCTTAGCAATTCTTGTTTAAATCCCTACATAGAGGGCACATTAAGTAAAGGTATCATTTCTGTTCATAGTGGATTTGAATATTTAATGGAACGTAAATGCATTATGTTGGCCCATTGCACAGGCATGCATTTCACCCAAGTTTTGTTGGATCATTTTTGCTAAACTGGAATACAATTTGAAGGACATTTACCAGATTTCTAGAACCAGTGGGTATTATTTTGGCTCTGTGACATAAAAAATTATCATTACTAAGTTACAGATATGCAGTCATACTTGGCTTTCAGATACATAAGGGCTAATTCAAAATAACTTTTAAAAGTATGGGTGTTGCTTTATGTAACTGAGAAGAGACTTTGCTCCTGTCAAGCGTTACAACGGCAGAATGCTGTGGTCATGGCAGAGACATGAGTGTGGTCATTTTAAACTCCAGAAGCTGGGGTCAAAACAAGTCTTATTTTGCAAAAAGGGATTTGAGTCAGTATTGCTTCCATGTGAAGGCTGCGGTCATGTTTCCATTGCAGTCTCACTAGCTGAGATGTACCATCTACTATGATAGACACTTTCCCAGGGTTTAAATGTGTTTACATTTGTAGTTACTTTGAAAGCACTATGAAGCCTTTTTATTTAATTAAATTAACATTTATTCTCTTTAGTGAAACATAATGTGCATTCTCCCTTCATATTCATTCTTTACCTTAGGCAATTTGGATAACATTGTTAGGAAAGATTAGCTTCACATAGGATTGTGCTAGCTTTGTGAAATGTATTCTTTCATATCTTTTCAACTCCTGAGTTTGTTTGGTAGAGAATGAATAAAACATATCATCCTGTAGGGTAGAAGACATCTAATTGCCATCTATCATATTTCAAGGGTGCTCAATCAAATAAGTTATTTCCTTATGCATTAAATATGTTGCTTAACCTTTTAATTCCTTAAAATAAAAGAAGTATCCTAACTGTACAGTGTGTTATAAATAAACAAAGTAGAAAACTTATTTTTGTTTCATGCCATCTATCTTTTTATTTTTCCCCTATGAGAATGTGTTGATAAAGTAATAATAAGTGCTTAGACTTCATCAATCTGGTACATGGTGAACTTAAAAGACTGGAAGGGAAAAAAAAAAGGCTTAATGGATACTTTCATTAGACAGAGTTCAGAACTGTCCTGATTTATTGCAAGTTTGTTATCCTTTTTGTATTTTACATTTTCATTTCCCACCATGTAAAAAATAGGCTAGCAATATGGGTTTGCTGTCACTGTTTCACCTAACCTCAGTCAGAGCAGACGGAGTTCCCCGTTTCCTTGAATGAATAAAATGATGTTTATCTATGCTTCACACTATGCTTCATTAAGCATATCTCTGTGCAGTATCAAGGAAGAAACCAGCTGTAGGAACTGAAACTTAGAGCACCTTTTTTTTTTTTCTGTAGTAAATGGTTTAGCAAGCTAAGTTACTGAGATACAGAACTGAGTAAAAACGTGTACGGGTATTTCCTAGGGATTGATAAGTGGGAGAACATAACTAATGCTGTGGCCAGGCATTAGAGCACCCTTTAAAATAGAGGCTTGAAAACTGTTTTTGTTCAGCTTTCTCAGTGCTCAGATGGCTGTACTGTAATACAGATTGAAGGGTTAGCATGTTTTGCAGTAATCCAGTTCCCCTTTAAATTTGCCACTGTGAAAGTAGGCTTCAAAAATCCCTTGCCGGTTTTTAAACATCACAGTGGCTATTTCATAAGACATGGCTGAAGTCATTGCTATTCTGAATGAACACAGGATAGCGGTATGGGAAATTTCATAACTGATGCAACTTCACTTTGTTATGTGTAATAAATGGGATTTCTAGATAATACATTTCCTGTACTATTAGGTAAGTCCTGCTTGGAATTGGATGAATTACACTCCCAAGGATTTGGTGTCCTTCCCAGATTTCCTGCTCTTCTTCCTCCTTAGACACTGCCACTGCTTCTTGTCAGCCTGTCCATCAAAAAAAAAAAATATCTCTTCACCTCTCTTCACCTGTACGTTCACCATTTGTTGCTACCTCACCTTTCTGCGTGTCATTTGCAGGCAGAACAGACAAGGGATGTCTCCTTGTGGTAGTGTTTAAATCTGAGGAGAAAGGACACATTTTTAGGGCTTGGCCTGTTGGTTAATGAAGATGATGTTAATTCTGAGCTGTAGCCGTATTATTCAAGAGAAGCTGGTACTTTGCTGCAGACTTCCTTTCCACTCAGCTGCTAGGGCCAAATTCTGCTCCCATACTCCAACTAACTGTACGAACTAAACACAAAGCTTCTCTCCAACGAGTCACATGGAGAATATCTTTTATCCAAGAAGAGATTTCAGGAGAAACACATACAGAACTAGTGGAGAATTATCTGACAATACTTTTTTTGTTGCTTGTGGAAAATATTGACCTGCTGAAGTTAATCTTTCCATGAAACTACATCAGTTGTGAGGAAATCTGAATCAGGAAAAAATTCTCAGAAATTCAAAGAGGAAAAGAAAAAGGGATTGGAAGGATGAGACTCCTTGGATCATGCGGCTCCTACCAGAGCCAGATAATCCAGGCTCAAGAGCTTGATCTGAAGCAGGCAAAGCAGGGATCTGCTCCTGGATCTTGCAGTCTCCGTGTGAAATTCATTATCAGTGAGCAAAGGAGTTTGTTTTCAAAACATATTGGAGAAGGTCCCAGCTCTATCCTATTGAAACCTGGGACAAGAAAGGAAGCAAGGGAGAGATGAAGGGAGGGAAGGAAGAAGGAGGATGGATTGATATGCGGGACTGATTAGATGTTTCCTACCCTACTTGCTTTCTGTTCAAGTGTGTCTCAGTAAGGGTGTAAGCTTGGAGACATAACGTGTGACAGGTCTCTGTCGAAGTAAACCTTCTTGAATCCCACTTCTTTCACCTTCCACATCATCTTCTGAGATCAGGTCTCTTTTCTAGGAGTGAGTGAAGCTACACCTCAAACACAATGTATGTCAGGATAGACAAAAGTAAGGTAGTACATTTCTGTTGTGCGCTTCCTTTCCATCTGAAATGTTTCTGGAGATGCCTTTGAGCAACTGTTTGCTAACCTTGATCTACTATAATTAACTCTTTCTCTTATTGACCCTAGATGTCCTTTGCACTGAAAAGAGCAAACCATTATGGAATTCACTCAGCAGCACTGTACTAAAACACTTTTAAAGACAAAACAGCTGATTTGCATCACTGGTATTCGCCAAGGTTGTCCTAATGCTTGGGGTTTGTTTTCTATTTTCACATTTCTCTGAAAGTAATCTCAAAACAAAAGAGCCAGGTTTTCCAATCTCTGAAAGGATGTACTGAACAGAAAGACTTTAATAACTTCGGCAGTGCTCCTCAGACAGAGAAAGTGGAGATATCAGGGCTTAGAGAATATCTGCTAAACTCCCGCTCTTTGTTTTATTTTATCTTTGTCTTGTTACCAAAAGTTACAAGCAATTAGTGCTGAAGGTCTGATTTTACTCTCACTTCTTCTGCTTTCCCCTCACATCCTTTATGACGCATATGTAAAAAGAAAAAAAAAAAGACTAACCTGTTGCCTAAGATGAGTTATAGTCTATGAATATTTCTTACAGGATTGTGAAATATGCTCATTTGCATATTGAAATCTGTGGGCACTAACTAGTTGCAAAGTGAAATTACAGTACCTGGATACTTTGATATAGTCTGTCCTTCCAAAAGCTGGAGATGCACTGTTCTAAAAAAACTTTTGATGTTTAATGAACTCCATTCCTTAGTATAATTTAATAACTGATACTAATACAATGCAGCTGGAAATCCTTAGTTCTACTGTATAAATTGCTAAAATTACCAGGGAAGGAAAGAGAGGTAGAAAGTAAAGACCTAAAATGTCACTGAGGAAAAGATCAGATCAGTACTAAGTTGGAATGCAATTGTTAATTATTTTCCTATCTGGATGAATAAGAAGCACTCATGCAAAAGTGACACAGACCATACTAAACTACAGGCTTGCAAATGGCAGTTGTGAAGATGGCATACCAAAGAAATGGGAAACATTTTATACTTAGTCTGGCAAGAGGCAGATTAAAATGCATATACACTTAGTTGTAGTGTTTCCAGAAGGATCAGTCCCCAGAGGGATGCTACTTGAGTTTGCACATGTTGAAACTTACTGGATTATATTTTCAAAATACTCAAAGTTTCGTGTTGCAGCACTTCAGAAAATTTCACCCATAGCACATCAGTTTCCTGTAAATCAACCATATGTATGAATATCTATGTAAAGTATTTGCATATATGCTATGATCACGTACATGGGTAAATCTAAGGTTGGATCAGGGGAATAAGCAACAGTAAGTGTGTAGATAATCTCAGCTGAGTAATGACAAAAATTTGTAAATTTTTGCACAAATTATGAAAATGAATTTTAAAAAAACTTTGAAATATATATTTTTTCTTCTATTATGAGCATATAATACCCTAGCTATTGCAAATACATGTGAAACTCAAGAGCAGAATAAACTAACACAGCACTTTCAGGCTAGGCTATTTTTTATTATTTTCAGAGGAATTTTACTTACATTGTTTTTAGTCTATAATTAGTTTTATTTTGGGCCCTTACATAGCTAGAAGCAACAGTTGTGTGTTTCACTGGGATGCTGGGAAATTCCCTCTTCCAAAATATATAAAGTTTCCCTATCTAACCCTGGAGGGCTTTAATTTATCAAACTTTAAGATAATTAAATGTTTATATGTATATATATATAAGTATATGTAGGTACAAAAGCCTGCGACATAACCTTGCCCAAGCTGAGCCTCCTGCAAGAATATCAGAATTTTTTGTGGTTTCTGTCTCTTATATTAAGGAAGATGGATTAGTGTGTTGGGGGCAAATTATGTGGCTGAAATTAAATTAGTATATCTATTGCAACACCTTTCAAAATAGAGGAGAAAATTCTTCAGAATGTTTTCTGAAGAATGAAATAAAGTTGGCATTTGAAAGGATCATAGAGGAGCTACAGATAATAGGTTACAGATCGAAAATAAGACAATTATAACCTAATTGCAAAAAAGACAAAAGTCCTACTAGGTTGTGTGAACCAGTGTGTTACATCTCCTGCACCCTTTGGCTCTGCATATGCAGAGAAAGTCAATGGGACAGCAGTAAAAATGATTGGAGGTTTAGAAAAAATGTCATGTAAAGAAAAATTGAATGAATTGTAGATGAATAGTCTACAGGAAAAAAAAATGAGGCAGCTCATCTAGACATATAAAAAGGCTGCTGCAAAGACAAAGGAAATAATTTTCTTATGTCTATGATGGATAGGACTAAAAGTAATAGGCCAAACTGGAGGGAGGAGTGTTTAATCTGGATACTGGGAAAAATCTTTCTAGTATTATGAAGAGGCTGCTTGTAGAGGTTACAGTCTATGAGAAGAGATTAGAGAAACCTCAGTCAAGGATAAGTTGGTTGGTCTTGTCTTGGGCAGCAGGATAGACTATGTAACTCCCTGAGGCTTCTTCCGGGATTATTGTTGTATGATTTTACTAACGTTCTGATGTGCAATCCCCTGACAATTTTTCTATGAAGTGCTCTATAGTGAGTTGGTCCCAGGTAGTGAAAGGGGCCTATGGGAAGGGAGTCACTCATTTATGACCTATTTTTAATATGCCAGAGCTACACAAATTTCCATGCACAGACCTATTGCATTTTCTTTACAGAAGATTCAGTGTACTTGAAGACAGTACAGAACAGGTTTAATAAATGTGCTTATTCAGAGCACAAAAACAGGAGGGAAGGTCAGCTAAGATGCTGTCTTAATATTAAAACTTTGGCTAAAGTATAGTCAGAGAGTTTATAGCTATAATACAGTGTTCCTGTGCATCTAACCATACGTAAGTGGTTCCATTTACTTCACTGATGCTCCCCTAAGCTTCAGCTGAGTTAAGCTTCGTGATACGACTGTCTGTAAATACATCTCCATGCATGCATGGTTTTGTTAACACCCAGTGATTTGGTAGTAACATGCTCTTTTTTCTTGCCTATCGGACATGAATATCATCCCTACAGTTCGAGACATTGTCATACATGCTTTTTGGCCCCAGTGAGACTCATGATTATGAGCTTCTTTGATCTGGAATGACATAAAGGAGAAATATTACCTTTTCATTTTATTTAATGGAAAACATCCAGAAGTGTTCCTTTGGGAGACAGCATTGAAATGGCTAGTTTTGACTAATAGGTTTCTAGGATTGAAAAATAAGGGTGTATAGCTCCAACTCTTGCACTATGGGAGCAAGGAGAGATAATAAACCCTCTTTCTTTCCTAATTTTTTAATGTGACAATGTCCTCCTGTTATCATGTCTTAACAGAGTCCCATATTATTTTCAGATCAGAAGTTACAAGCATAGATAGCTTGCATAACTGAGATCAGACTAACTGAAGTTACTGATTCACTGGTTCACTGAGAGTGCCCAGATCTGCATGCTAGACTGTGTTAAATGCAGTCAATAATAGGAAATGCATGACTGCTGGAACAAGACAGTGTTCAGAGAGCGACTTGGTTTGCATCTCACTTGCTAAATTCTTTGGAGATACAGGTGGCAGTAAAGGCCCTGTTCTTCTGCCTATAAGCACATACATTTTTTGCCTTCTTTGAAAGCTACACTGGGTTTATCTACGTGGTATTTTCCAGGCTGACGAGAGTCTGCTTGGGCCGCTCTGTGAGCCACCATGAAGCTTCCATTAGCTCAGCTGGGAGACAAGCGTTATTAGCTTTGGCACAGCAACATTAGCTCCAGCTCAGCACTGACCACATTCTGGTCACTGACTGCTTCTGGTCTGGGCAGCTCAGAGAGCAAGGAGGCTGGGCTGGCAGTTGGTCAAGGCACATGCAATCCTGGCTCTTGTCTGCATTGGGCATTCCCACCATGTTAGGCTAGGGCACAGGAAAAAAAAAAAAGATTGCTCAAAGGCTTAAAGAAATGGCTGACTGTATCTAACGCTTGCTGTGAAAAGTCACAGAAGGTGAACGCATGGTTTCACAGTCTGAGTAATAGTTTACTGAGGTGTACCTAAAAGATAGGGTGGATTTGTGTAACTACAAGCTTACCCTTCAGATCTTGTCCTCCTTCACTTGAGAAGATTTCCTCAGAGGGAAAAGATCTGAGTTTGGTACAAAAGCAATTGTTCATTGTGTGGTTTCTTTATTGTCTGTTGGCATGAACCAGAGCCAAGCTTCCTCAGGTTTGCTGGGCAACCAACGACTATGCTATTGTGCTTTCACCAGTCAAGGAGGATTTTCATAACCCTTGGTGTGCTAGATATCTATGTGTGAAATCCAATTTTAATCTGTCTCTATAAACATACTAACATATCTCTAGCTAGCCCTTAGGGCATTAATGCCTGAGGTAATGTCTGGATTTGATGCCACTCCCCTCCATTGCTCCCTGCTCCCTCTTTCACACAAAAGCTTCTTGGCTCAGCAACGAGTCTAGTCCCTCGTCCCCATGAGATTTTTTTATTCTCGAGAGAGCTTCCATTTCTTTTTGCTTGTACGTAATGAACACCACAAATGCACCTGCAGAAGGAGCAGACGTAAACTTTTCTGAGGTGACCTTGTGGCCCAATGGCAGCACCTCTACCAGAGAAGAAAGAGCCTTTGGGGTACCTCATAAGATTCCAGTGTGCTAAGTACTAGTGCTCTGCCTAGACTACCAGATGACTACAGCTGCTTTTGAAGCATGTTTCATGTCCATAAAAGGGTTAATCAGCACTCTGAAAATGGTAGAATATGCTGATTGGCATTAAGGAGTCAGATGTTTGGCAAAGCTAATCATAGTGAGAAAACAGAGCAAACTACCATCATAGGTCTAATATACCTCCAAAGTAGCACCTGCTGGTAAATAGTGGTTTTTGAAAAGCCAGCTCTGAGGACAGCAGTACAGCCGGTCTGATGCTACCAACCCCCTGTTGAATCTTGTGAAGAGTAAGAAACAACAAAGTTCCCTAGCCTGTCCACAGATCTTATTCAAGCTGAAATACATTCCCGTTCATTTTTTGTCTCTGGTTGACAAGAGGCAAGCATATCAACTGACAAACTCCACTGACAGACGATGAAAAAAATGGATGTCTAAGTAATTCTGGTAATTTTGTACTACGTATTTCCTTTTTTGGCCAATACACTGGTGGTATCGCTTTGTTACATCCCCCAACTTGCAAGCCTGGCTCTTTAATTACTGCTGTACCTGCACAAGCATCAGGCTCTATAAATCTACAAGGTGGTGACTGATACTTGGGTACATCGTGCTAATTAAGCACTCGCTCTTCTTGTAGGGAGAGGTTAGATTGTTTCTACTGAATCTAGTTAGTCCTTCTGTCGTAACAAACGGTGCCCAGTCTTGCACACGTATGTTGTAACACCTTATCATCACCCTTTCATTAATGTATGAAAATCATAGAATGCAGAAAGGTTTATCGGGCTTCTGTTGTGTAACTCGACACTGACAAGCAGAAGTGCGTTTCATCACCATTCCTTAGGGAGGGCAGCAGAGAGGAGCTGCTATTGAGATAGTTGAATTTGGGCCATCTCTCCAGACATTGTCTCCTCTGTTTTACATCAGGTAGACTATAAAAGTTTAACTCTTTCAATGAATAACCGAATGCTAGAAATGTAATCAGCAAAGTGCAGCACATAAGAGCCAAAAGTTAGATGTTGCTGCTTTTCACTGACCCACAATAAAAGGTCTCAAAACTGCATTATGAGCCATGAAGAGGTTAAAATTTGCTTCAGGAGTAAAAATTCAGTGAAGATAATTACTAGACATCTTTAAGTCCTCTGAGGTAGTGTTTCCTGCTTGACTAATGTTAGGAAAGCTACAGATTTGCAATTGTATAGTTGAAAGGGATTGCACTTGAAGAGTTACCATGCACAAAGAAATAGCTTTTGCAGCTGATGAAGGATCTAGTCTCTTTCTCATTGAAGTCTGCAGAATTCCCCATTGATTTGAGTGGAAGCAGAATTTGGCCCTAACTACTAAAGCAAGACTGAGACATCTAAGAACCACAAGATCACTTGGTGTAAGACACTCTTTATTATAATAATTATTGTGTTGTTTAATGGCAACTGAATAGTATTGACTCTTACAAAATGTGTTTTTCTTTGGAAATGTTTATATTGTCATCCAGAAAGGGGTTTGTAACAAAGATCTGTCCCACAGCTGTTAGAATTTCTTAGACTTAACAGTACTTTATTGTGCAGCATCAGTGTATAAAACTGAGCATAATTGTATGCATTATAAAACAATATACACATTGGTCGTAAATTTAGTTGTACAGTAGCAAAAGACATTTAATGTAGCCGCTTTCACCACACCTTGTTTCAAATAAAAAAAAAAAAAAGGTAAAATAATATAAATTTCATTTATAAGCACACAGGGTGTTTCACATAAATGAAGCAGATCTTCAGAGTGGAAATTCCTGAACCTGAACTCCTTAGCTACCATCTACAATGGCTGTGTAAATAAAAAGAGCCCTTGACACATCCATATTGGGTGGTGACTTGCAATATGAAGTGAGAGCAAGACTTCATATATATGAAACACAGTATGAGGTTGGCCTAGGAGGAAATTCATCTGTTCCACTTTTCAAGCAATTAGTAGCAGCTAGAAAAGTAGTTTTCATAGGAGGGACTTTTATGGAGCACATGAACTTGCCTTGCTGGTGGTTTCATCAGACCATATATAGAAGTTCGACTGATTTGTGGAATTACTTACTGCAACTTATTAAAGTATTTAACAACTGCTGAATGAGATAAACCTGTGAATCCCTGAGGCTGCAGGTGTTACATAGGGAAAGTTGTTAAAATGTATCTTAACTAAATTTACAGAGATATCGTGGGCTTTCTTATGAACTCCAGTGAGATGTCCTTACTAAGGAATGGTAACATGGATTGCTGAGTTCACAGCAGTCCTTTTCACTAAATCCTATACACTACCTCTACTGAGAATTAAAATATTCTGGAAGTCTTAGGAAACTTTCTTCACCTATATCATTTAAGCTGTGGGCATCCGCATTGGTAAGGATGAAGTCTGATGCAGTGTCCCCCCCAGCCCATGATAGTAGAGCTGAGAAAAGGGGGAGTACCTTTGCGGTTTGACTTTGAGAGGCACATGAAAACTGGGATCTCAGGGGTGCAGGAGCTGCCTCCAGCTCTTTTGAAACTCGCTGAAGGACTGGCAGAGGTAGGTGTGCCTGCCACTCGTGGATGTTCCCTGTGAAATCAAGGACCTGCCAGGCAGGGAATGCCGCTGGAGACCGCCCACTCTCTCTCAGGGGAAATAAGTTGATTTTGAGGAAATCCAGTTTTCATTTAAAAAAGCAATAAACACAAATGTAGGTCTAACTGCACAATAGAAAATACATTAAAAATATTCATGTTTACCACTTTGCTTTCAAACAAGAAGTTAATTAATATTCAAGTTCTATATGACTGAGAAGCAGGAAGACAGCTTCCTCTGGGATGATTTTATTATCTGGTAGATATGTAAGATGCTACCTACCTTGTGGTATGTTGAACACAAAGCAAAACCATAGCTCTTCCTTCCCTTATCCATGGTTAGGACTTGCAGGAAGGTATGTCTGAAAGAATTACACTGATGGTATAGCCAAATGTTGTGTGTGTCAATGTGATATGTTGTCAAGCATGTTCTCTAAGCTGGGGATGGCAATGAGAAGCAAATCTTTTTCTCCAGTTTTACTCAAGTAATAAAGAGTCCAGGAGGTGGCAAACATTTTTAAACCAGGAAGAATTCTGATGGAGGAAGCATGAAACTCTGACATGAGCAGTGCAACTAACCTGCTTCCCAACTTCATAGCAATGGAGGAGGGAGTATGGAGAAGCTTAGGGAAATTTGCTGGAGGAAGGGAGAAGGAGGAGAGAAAAGATTAGAGGTGAGGCAGAGCCAAGTTACGGGGCCATGACAGAAAGGCGGAGGCAAGCCCACCAGCACATACAGGACATATTGCAAAACCCTTTCTTGAGCAGAGCTACACCTACTGAGGACAACATACCCAGGGGCTCTGCCAGTAGAATAGAGGGTCTCCAAAGCACTCAGACCTCCAGTATTTGCTCAAATTGGAAAGGTTTGCTGCTATCCTCATGCGGATTATATAGAGAGGATAAACAGGTCACTGTGATCCTACCAGTGCTCTCCATGCTGGTGTCCAGCTGATTAAGTAGGAAGCAACAGCTATCCTTGAAGATTCCATGGGTGTACTCAGAGGTCAATAGACAGAAGCTGAGGACCAAGCTGCACTACATATTGGTGTCAGGGTTGTCACAGTAAGCCCACAAACAAAAAGCAGCAGGGGACTGGCAGACATACAGGTACCTCTAACCACAGGATTTAAAACATGATACTGACAGTGGGGGCTGGATTTTCTTGTAAAATAGATATGGATTTTGGGGGAAAAATGCTGTATAAAAGGTGAACCAACCTGCTGTAGCTGAGAAGCATACATTGTTGAGATGCATAAACTCTGACTCTGAAGTAAGATGCCATCGTTAGAATAGTTAGAATAATTTGGGGACCCTTCTGACATGCACCAAATAGGAATTGTTTAAGGCTGCTGCAGAGCTGAGTGTGCTGAATGGCAAGATGCTGTCTTGAAGAGCAGCCACTCATGGGCAGATCTGCCAGCGTGTGACCACCAAGGCCTCCATAATGATTACAGAAAAATGGACTGGCAATGCCCAGCTGCCATACCTCTCATCTGTATGAACATGCCTGTGGGGTTATATCCATGTGCTAGATATTTAACCACAACCACTTGGACACAGTGAATGTCAGCTTGGTGGTAGCACCTTGAACAACCTAGTTGTGCTTTTGACATATGAGAGAGTAGCCTTCTTGGAAAAGGCCAGGGCAGCAGAGTATTTGAGATGCTTGTACCCCTGTTTGACCTTCTGTGAAGCCTCTAACTTCTTTGGTGTGCTTTCTCAATGCCAGTGTCCTGTTGCAGTGTACTGAGGTAACAAGCGTACTGTGAATGCTGAAGGACATCACTGAACGGGACTTTTTATAAAGGGTTATGCAGTAGATCTAGCAGCTGAAGACAAAGTAGATTACTAGGTATGAGTGCCAGAAGGTCTGTGTTCAGTGTATTGCAAGGACTTACAGGACAGTAGGTACTCCAAAGGGCAACTCAGCTTTGGTGCGGTGTTGTCATGCCTGAGGTTCGCCGGGGGACAGAGGCCACCAGAGGCAGGTTGGAAACATTCATGTCACGGTTTAACCCCAGCCAGCAACTAAGCCCCACACAGCCGCTCGCACACTCCCCCCCTGGTAGGACAGGGGAGAGAATCAGAAGGGTAAAAATGAGAAAACTTGTGGGTTGAGGTAAAGTCAGTTTAATAGGTAAAGCAAAAGCCGCATGCACAAGCAGAGCAAAATAAGGAATTCATTCACTACTTCCCATCGTCAGGCAGTGTTCAGCCATGTCCAGGAAAGCAGGGCTCCATCACGCATAATCATAGAATCATAGAATATTTTGGGTTGGAAGGGACCTCTAAAGGTCATCTAGTCCAACCTCCCTGCAATGAGCAGGGACATCTTCAACTAAACCAGGTTGCTCAGAGCCCCAGCCAACCTGACCTTGAATGTTTCCAGGGATGGGGCATCCACCACCTCTCTGGGCAA